>NC_064874.1:30371902-30481902 GCF_943734745.1 Anopheles darlingi | reverse complement strand
TCGCAAGGATTACATTTCCGACTCGGATGCCAGTGGTGGCGAGGGAGGTGCGATGGGAGGAAGCGGTGGAGAGGAACAGAGAGAGCGCAAGCGTAAGGGTGGCGACAAGAAGGGCCGCAAATCGCAGGGTAGCCGTAAGAAGAAGGAGAAGGCTAGTGGACGTGGCAGCGATTCGGATAGTGATGGCGAAGAGGGTGAGGAAGCGTCCAGGAAGCGCAAGAAGAAGACGGGATCGGGCGGAGCTAGTGCGAAGAAGAAGCAAAAGCATGCAGAGGAGGGACTTTCGCAGAAGCAGAAGAGTCGCATCGTCTCGAAGGCCACGGTATCGACGAGCGAGTCCGATAGTGATCATAGCCGGTTGAAGATCGCAAGTGGCGATGAATCCGGTGGCGGTGAATCGGGTGGTGAAGGTGGGCAGGGCCGTAAGCGCAAGCGCCGCATTGCTTCGGATGATGAGGACTCGAGTGGACGCTCGGGTCGATCACGGTCGAGGTCTGGATCGGGTTCGAGATCGCGTTCGCGATCGCGATCGCGATCACGATCCGGAAGTCGTCGCAGTCGCCGGAGCGGTAGTGCTCGGAGTGGATCCGGTAGTCGTAGCCGTAGCCGATCGCGATCCCGATCGGGCAGCGGATCTAGGTCGCGAAGTCGTTCGAAGTCGGGCAGTCGCAGTCGCAGCCGCAGCCGTAGCCGTAGCCGTAGCCGTACCCGTAGCCGTAGCCGTAGCCGTAGCCGTAGCCGTAGCCGTAGCCGAAGCCGCAGTGGAAGTAGGCACAGCGGAAGTCGCAGTCGTAGCGGAAGTCGTCCGGCTCGGGGATCACGCTCACGAAGCCGCTCTCGGTCGAAATCGGGCTCACGGTCACGATCGCGGTCTCGTTCCGGTTCAGGCAGTCGTCAAGCTTCGCCGATATCGCGAAAATCGGTTTCAGGTTCCGAATCGGAGTAAATGCGGTTACTCTGGAGCACCTAGATTGTTGGTGTGTTTCGTTTTAGACATTAGCTAGCAGAGGGTGGGTAGAGTGTTAAGGTTCGGATACTTCCTAGCAGCCCTAGAAGACACTACCGCTTCCCCGTTTTATTTCATTTGTCATATTTCATCTTTCGAAAGGTAACTACAAATAAAGAAGAGTGAAGTCCGAGTCACAAAACCGGTGTTTGTTGTCTACTCTTTTCAATTGGGATCGATACGACAGAAGATTGTTGTAATTTAAAGGTAAAACGTCCTATAAAAATATATATTGTTTACTAATAGCAGGAGGTAGCAGAATAGATGAAGCAATTCATGGAGCGCGACAAGGAAACGATTCTGTTCCGATTGATCAATATCTGCTGGCTGAATAGAAACAACGGCGGAAAAGGAATGTACAATCTGCTTGAGCCAAAAGCAAAAAGTTGGTGTGGAAATTTCGCGGAAATGAAATGAAACAAGTTTTTGTTATGATTTCCCATAACTCGTAAAAAAGAATTTCCAACATTGGCAAGTTTTTTTTAAGTAAACAGTCGGAATCGAGCGAAGCATTTATTACTATAGTGACCTACAAGAGCTCTGATATCCCGCTACCCACCCCTGGATGCTGTACGATTGCGCTAGTGTTCTGGAGGGCCGTAGGTTCTGTGAAAGATTTATTTTTTCAGCTGATGTTGGTTTCCTGTTGTTCTAGTGCTGAGGCAGTCCCGCGCTACGCTATTTTGAATTTAATGAATTTAAAAAAATCCCAGAAAAAAGAGATCAATATAGGAATTTGATTATTGGTTAATGTTTAATGAACGCTATGAGCGGCTGTGTAAAGTCCATGAACCACGAATTTATTTTAATTTATTTGCACGAATTTATTTGCAAAGGTAAGAAAGCCCGGGCCTAAAAACGAAGGAGCCGTGACCTTTTGTTATAAAAACGGTGAAAATAGGCCCAAATAGAGCGCACATTTTCAGTCTCAAAAGGGAAACCGCGATGGCTTGCTGGTGTACGAATATTTATTTGAAACACTTAATTTTAGAGGCTCAAAAGTGTTTTGACAAACCAACGGTACAATTCCGAAGAAAAACTTGATAGGAGCCACCATAAGAGTACAACGTACTGGCTATTCCTGAATAAAAAGAATTGTGACGATGCTGCAACAGACAATAAGTGTTTTCGTTTTAATTCAATGAGCTAAGTGCGTCATTGTCTGAATCATTTACTACGTCATTGGCATCATAGCACTCAATGAAATCGGATGATACTGATTTCAGAAGCATTGTAGAAAGTCAAGTAACAACACTTCACTTTGGCAACAATAAACACTAGAGCCTTTTCTAGATTCTATATTCTATTTTAAAACTCTTGGATATTCTTTTTTCTAGGAATATAATGTACACATGTAAATGGCAAACTCTAATCGACGTAGCTAAAGGGATTCTGGAAGATAATAATCAGCAGCGGCAGCGGAATGGAAAACGGGAATCAAAGTGTGTGCTCGAACTTTTGAACCGTAGGCTTGAATGAACTTACACCATAGGCATCCGGTTGATCCTTTGAGTATTTAGAAGCACAATTTGATATTCCAAGAATTCTCTGAAACAGCAAGTATCATTCGTGCTTTTGGAGATATAGTGCATATCACTTCCGTTTGTGCCATGTTTAAACATACCATTTGTCAGAAGAACACCAAACGTAGAAACTCAAAAATTTTCTTTTCCTTTTTCACTCTTTTGCTGTTTATTTTATTTAAAAAAATATATCTAGAATCATATTTCGATCCTCCCGATTCAACAGTCACTGGTGCTGGTCGACCAGCGAGGACCCCGACCCGTAACGTGCCATGCGCCTCCATCAAGGTCATTGGCATTGCACAACAATATTCCTGTTCACTCGCGGATTCAATATTCAATTAAACTTACAACACACGTTCACTAACGCGCATATCCTGTTCACATATACCCTGCTGAATTTGATAGAACAATATCTCTTACAGATAAGCATCACGATGATAACGATGATGATGGTAATATAAATTATGCCACTCCCTGTCTGTATGTACATACTTCCACCAAACTTTCACTCACAACGCTCAATTTGTGATATTCGGTAACAGTTTGAACAACATTACACATCTCTTTATCGACACACTATATACACTACACCTTCGAGGCGTATCGAGGCATAACTGTAGCAGCAGTTTAACTTAACATAGAGATCCATACATGGGAGCCTTACCATTCGCTAAAGCGCTGTCAACCTATGTACATTTTCCCGTAAAACATATATAACTGCAGTTTATGGTTTAGCTGCCTTCGGCTGTGAACTCATATTAACAATCACTTGCCCTGCCAGGACTGAGCTGTGGACAGCGTATCTCTGGGCCTAGCTTTTTCCGAATCTCAAACACAGCGGAACAACGTACTGAGGTCCCAGTTCGTGAGTGATAATATCATATTATTTTTTTCTGGGTCAAATCCCCATCCCAGGGATTTCCTTATCTCGGTATTAACCCGGCACAACTTTGTCCTCTCTCTGTGACGCTTTAAAGCTTAGTTGGATGGTTGCGATTGAAGAGGCGCGAGAAGGAGAGAAATTTGGTGGTGAAGCTGCGCCGCTGGATCGTCCCATTGCCAGGGCCACTGCCCTTCTGGTGGATCTGGTTAACGTTCTCGTCCAGGCTGCGCAGATCCTTCTCCAGCGACATCAGCGAGATTTCCTCCGGCAGGTTGGAGTGCGAGTTGGAAAATTTGATGTGCGGATTGAGATTCCGCTGGTGGCCATTGTGGTGGTTGAAGGTGGACGACCGTTGAAAGTACACAGAGCCTTCCCTGTTTTGATAAAGGCGAGCACCGCGAATAGAACGAAAGAGGATGAAAACAGACATTTATTAGCAACAGATTGGCTGTAGGGCGTTGGCAATTGGCAATTAGGCGCGACGAGGCGAGATGATGATGATGGCGTATGATAGCATACGAGGCCGGACAAAGCATGGCTTAAGCCGTAAACAGAAAACAAAAACACATCGACAGCAGGCGTAAACAACATGGTGCAAAGCGGCTAACGGACGTGGCGACGAGTAGCAACTGCAGCGTTCAGCACATGCTTTACGATTTGCTTGTTTGGGGTAACGTTTTGCTGGATACGCCAAAATATCAGAATTAATCATTTTCCCTAGCACAACTGGCGTTACAATAGAGCAGCTGGAGAAATGAAATACGTGCCCACGGATGGCAGGCCTGCAGAATCCTGTACAGCAAAAACCAAAACGTTAAACTAACCCAAAAGTCGGTCAGTTGTTCGTGTGTGTGGTGGCAGCTGCTGAGGCCAACATGCCCATGCTGAATATGCTGCATATGCATGAAGTGGTACAACCTAAGCAGCCGTTGCTGTCTAGCGCTATTGGAACCTTCTTACGATTGGGTGACACGGTTTTGTTTGCGGGCGAGGATGGGGTATCACCATAAAGTGTAAGATGCCTCCATGCAAGAAAAAGTTGATATCAAAAAATTCAGAAAATCAAAGAAACTCTCAAAGTGATACCCAAACTTAGTGGTCACACGTGCAGCTTCGCATCAGTGACGGCCCTTTTCTCAATTCTGTCTGTAGCAACCCGTGTCTTAGTACGCAGCAGAACATCAACTTGTTCTACATTGGTTGTAAAGAATCAGCCCTTTCAAAGTAGCAAAGACCGGATACACCGAGTCCCGAAACTCCTTTATGCTAATTACACTCAAGAAGCTCTCAGCATGGCCCCGGTTCGTGCCGTATGTTTCTTTGCGAGGTTACGGTCAGCGCACCAATCGTTGTATGACTAGAGATAACATGGATTTTTCGTAGGTCGAGGACGATAGAGAGAGAATGTTGCCATGGAGAATATTGCCATTTCCTTTTCTTTCACCACAATAGCGATGCCGCAAAAGGTGTTCTGTTTTATGGATAAAGAGTTCGGTAGGTCTGTAAAGCAGATGGCTAACCCTCTTAGCTCTTAGTCATAGGCAAATGATAATGAACCGAAAACCTTTTCCTCTTAGGATGATGTTTGTTTACTAGTCGGCCTAGAAATTTGCGTTAAGGTATTCTTTTTAATTATTATTTTCAAGGTTGATCAAGGTTGAAGACATCAAATGTTAATTTTATTATAAAATGGAGTTTTACGGACATTTACAACAAATGTCCTTCAATTTTCTCTACTTGCGGACACATTTAGTTAAGTTTCAACAATGTTTAAATTAGCTAGGGAATAAAAGAACGCTAGAAGCGCAAAGTCGAGCTACACCATGTAATATTTAACCCGCATTTCATTTTTAAGTGGTGGATCTATTAGGTTTTATTTTAACAAATTTTTAAACCAAAAAAGCTGCAAATGTGAAGCCATGTCGCTGGAACCGGAACGCTCAAAGTTTTATGGCGGTTATATCTAAAACTCTTAGTTTCAAAGTCGATGCCCATAATATCTTTCAAACTATTGCACAGATCATTTTAAATGTGAAACTCTTTATGTGCACTTCATTCATAGGTTAGCCTAGAAAGGATTCATGGTTCACGGATTTTTAAAGCAATTATGAAATTCATTAGGGAATCTCTAACGCTACGAAATGCATTACCGGATCGCTAATTTGCTTCCTAGAAATGGTGGTCATTGCTATATTTTTAAGTTTCTATTTAAATCATTTTGTAACGTTTCCCGAATGTTAATAAGATATTCGTTAATTTTTTCAATTCATTTCAATTCAAAAAGTTCTCATAAATTCCATTTCAATACTGCTCGTTTGTTTTTTCTTGTATTTTGGGTCTTAGCTGCACGGTATCTAAATACTAAACTTATATAGGAAATAGGAAGGTTATAGCAACCAAGTAAATTACCTAGAAGAAATACCTATGAGACACGAGCCATTCTTGGAAAACACCAATCATTCTCAACATCAAAGGTCCAAAAACACCAAACCTCAACAGAAATTGTACCTTTTCAAAGGAAAATATTCGTGTTCGTTCGGATAACTAATCCGCGGACAAGCCGCATCTGACATCTGTAATGTCAGAAGCATGTTCAACACTCTTGGGTGAATACCCGGGAATCCCCGCGAATCCCGCGAATCCCCGCGAATCGTTTATGACGCCTTTCATTACGCTGAAGCTTGCTGTTTCGTTAAGTTGGCTTTCTTGGAGTCTCGCGATGGAATTACCACCAGCAAAAAATGCCTAATTGATTCCATTAGCTAACCCCGGACACCGCCGGTTAACCACAGAATCCCAAAAGTATAATCCCTATACAGAATCCCAAAAGCATAATACACCGGACGAGGGGTAAGGATAAGTTTGGCCGAGAAGATGTTTCCGGATTAACGATCCAATTTATCCGGAGAAAGATGATGGCATTCACGAGTGTCACTACTTAGCGATGCCTTTTGGATATCAGCGAGGGTATAACGGCTCAGCTGGTCAGAAACCCGCCGGACATCGCGATAGTAAGTGGTGTTTGTCTTTTTTTCCTGTTAGCGCAGAAGTCAATTAAGAAGAATTACCACCAGGTTGACGAGCTAATATTAATAACCGTCCAAAAGTAAAGTCAAACTTCTATTAATCAACAAGCGTTCGAACGATTCCTGCCTGCGGCTTCGGCAATTTTCATTAACGAAATCCATTCTCGGGATGCTCATTCATGCTGGTTCAGGGTTGCACTGTGTAGGAAAGTTCGGTTAGGAGTCCTGTCGTATCGGATAGCCTATCAACGATTGATTTTTGCCGTGTCATTAAAGAAGCCCCACGATCTGTTATCTGCGATGGAGGCTAGATGTTGATAAGCTATTTCGTAATTGGAAGCCATTGCAGATGGCTCACCAAGGATACCAAGGTTTACCATGAAGTGTCTGTTCCTTATTGATAGTTCATTTAATCTTGCCAAATTGGTATATCGCATCACTGATTTGTAGCAACAAAGGACTGTAAGAAGTCTAGAGGAAGAAGAATAGCAACAATTCTAATGGCAGAGGTCCACTGATACAGGGCTTTAGCATCTGACTATGTTTTCTAGCTAAGGAGCAAGCACGCGAAACGTAATAAACCACATCAAAAGAGTGTCGTGTATGTACCTTACATGTTGATTGTACTGATTGCGCCGTTGCCGTATCGGGACCAGGTGGAACGCACCGTAGATCAGCGGATTGATCAGACTGTTTGACATACCGAAGAAGAATATGCCCGACTGCAGATCCTCGGCGAACTGCGTCCGAAACCGGCGTGAAGTGAGTCGAAGAAAAAAAAAAAAGAAAGACAGAGCCAGAAACAGACATCAGGCGATCCATTAGCGTATATCCATTATGTAATATCCATTAGCGAGGCGACAAATTCGGCGAATACTTACATGACCGGTTGGGTTAAGGAACATGAATATCAGCATCATGATGTAGTACGGTGTCCAGCACACGATAAACGCCACGACGATAACGACCGAGATTCGGAGAGACTTCATCTTTGCCTTGTGTATCAGTCGCTGCCGGTTCGTATCCGAGCGCCGGTAGTACGTCGTCCGGTCCACGGCCGACGTGTCGATACGGAAGATTTTCTCGCTGCCTGGGTCACGTAACAGGGAATAGATAGAAATAAGAGAACAGGTTGTGAAAGTACGATTAGAAAGCCACGAAACGGAGAATACTGGCCCGCAAGAATGTCCATAAACCATCCTCAACGATGAGTTAAATACGAATACAAAAAAAGGTGAAGTGAGAATGGCATCCATTTTGGATAAATTATTACCCGCACGTTTGGAGGAAGAAGAATGGGATCAATACGTTTCGATGCTTAATGGTGCGGAAGGGCATGCTTGGAAGGCAAAAGTAGAAGCAAAGTACCGCGATACCGGGAAGGTTCTGCTCAGAAAGCACTTTACGGATTGCTACAAAAAGTACAGCTGCTGCGATGCATGCCACATTCTACTTTAAAGCTGTAATACCTCATTCACAGCCGATGGGCGTGCCGTTGTTGACTGTTTTATGAATAATCAAGCGCGTCAATTTAGCGGTGAAGTTTAGAGAACCGATTCTGTACGGTTCTTCGTACTATGGGCTGAAAATGGTATGCTTGCGTCAATGATTCATTTGAAGCAGTTTCATAGAATATGTTAATTACTTTAAAACTTGTACAGGAACAATTCGATTCGATAGAATAGGATTGAATAGTGATATTCAAATCATATTTTTGAAAAATAAAAGATAGTGAAAACTACATTCTGTGTAAAAAATATGTTTAAATCGTTCTAACGATTTTCCATTTTTTCTATATTCCTTAGGATCTTGCTAACCCATTACGAACCCCTTCACTAAATTGCCTTCGAAACGATCCAAAATCATAACCAAACGACCTCCATGCACCCCATAATGGCGGTCTACGTTTATGTATCTCGAAGCAGCTGCTGCTACGATGAACCATAACATTTGAAAAAGAAGCTATTTCTTATGACTACGCAATCTTCAAATAACCTTGTGAGGATCCCCCGAAAGTATCCTATAAAAACCATTAGAAGTCCCACAGTTTCATAGATTAGAAATATTTTCTTTTCTTTAATAAACTATGTATTCCATAGAGTGAATTAATTTTAATTATGATATGTGCGCTATAGGAGGTTCTTAAAACACCTCCGATTATCTATCTTCTATATCGTACACTTTTTAATAGCACCGGTATTATAATACAGCCCTGGAACTGGTCTGGAAGTGAAATTTTGCGGCGAAGCCCCTTCAACGCTCTTCGATTTCTCGGAATTTCCCTAAAACCAAATTAACGCACCATATTGCAATGCACGATTCGACCACAAACCCGAACCAGCAGCGCTCGCTACAGCAGCACCAGCACCAGGAACACGCTCCGCACAAGAAAAGCCAAGAAAATCGTGCCAAAACTACCATCTCCGGCGTCGCATGTTGATGATCCGGCTAGAGCGAAGCAATAGCGAGCGTCTACTGACGGTGCTAAGCGCATTAACTTAACACCTAGGCACTCGGCTTTGATCAACCTGATAAGATGGATACCTTGTCGTAAACCAAAAGTTTACACAACCATAAACTGTGTGCTTAACGTTACGGCTACAGCAATGGCTAGAGCTTCGTTCCAATCACTCGATCACGGCAACAGAGAGTATTGCGTTATCGGTGAACTTCCGTGAAACTTAACGGAATCCACTAAACCATGGTTGAGGAGACAACGTGATGTGTTTCCGCCTCTGTTTTTAGCAAATGCACAATACAATGCGCAATGATGGGGGAATGGCGAAACTTTCTTCAGCCATCGCACGGTGTGTGATAAGACGGTGAGCGCTCGCTCGCTCGAGCAACAAAGCGTGGCCACAAAATATTCATAGAATTGCGCCGTCAAAATACCGCCAGAACGTGATCAACGTTGACGAAGGTAATGGAGTTCGCTCGCTTCGGTGTCCGTACACGAGTGGAAATTTAATTATGTATTGCACGACACAGCGCTAGCGGCTTGTAGCCCGGATCCTGAGGACTACACACAATGCGTCACAGCATACGCCAGCCAGCCGCGAACTAGTGGCCTACCTTGATGGTTACCTTCCCAGTTTATGCAAGAAGATTTGTAACAGAATTTTAAGAATTCGAAACCGACCACCGACCCGACCGGTTTGTTCCAGCGAAATAGCGATGTCCCGTGGCAACGCAGCCAAGAACTCACACATTTGTTTGTGGCAAATGGCAATTATGCTAATTCGAGCGGAAAACGTAAGCCATCTTTGCGCTTCATCACAAACTGGTTGGTACTTTCGAGGGCTGTTATTTTGGGCTCTTTCTTTCCTTCTCTCTTTCCTCAGGTCATTCAGGGTTACGCCTGTTTGGCAACATATTCCCCGTGGCAGCTCGTACGCACATCACGGAGGATCCGCTGACGTGATAATTTATGGATGTAGATCAGTTTCAGTCACGGCACTGATGCTGCACTTGGATAGGGAGGGACCGGGACAGATGGTCGGAATGGTTCGAGGCAGGCCGAGGGTTGGCCGTTTTGTTTGGCGTTGAAGATTGTGATAAATGACCGAACACAACGAGACCGAGTGGGTGACAACTTTTGCTTCCGCAAGCTTCAAGGCAGGAAGGTTAGAGCAAAACGGACTTCGCAAAATGAAGGAAGGAATCAGGTAAAGCACAGCATACTTTTCAATTGTTGGTAACAATCGGCAGTGGCGGAGTGCGAAAATGTGTGTCGCGGAGCCGCTGTGAGAGAGTGTCCACTGCTCTGAAAGCAAACTTGTGTAACCGAATGATCGCTTTGCAGTAAGATTTCCTCAGCTGAGCAGAGCTCATAAATAAAATAATTCCATTTGGCATTCGTTGCATGCCCGATGTAGTGCAATCATCGTGTGATGTCACAATTTTGCAACAAGTTGGCAACATCCAAATTGAAAACTCGGCTAGACTCCGGCTAACAGTAGCAGTTAGTACCATTTCGTAGTTCGGATGCATCCTGCATAGTTCACAGCATTTCTGGATGTTTTGATGAGTTTATGATGAAGTTAGTTTGTTGTACAGAAGGTACACAGTAGTAACCATGGGTTAAACGATTTAGCAATGCAAATTGATACTCCGAGTGTTGAATTGTCGCCCGTTTATTTGACGTTTGGAGATGACGATAAATAATGGCGATACGGAATGAAATTTTGCAAAGATAAAACTGTGTAGCATTCATCGAGAGTGCGAAAACGCTTGCTATTCTCAACATGAACTCATCACCTTTTTTCCAGCTCCGGCACATTAATATTATCGAACCAGTGGCCTCGACAAAGGTTCACTGGCACCAGGTAATACTGGTGGTGAATGATTGGCATTATGCGATGGATATTACGAAACCCATTACGTAACTCGAGGAGGGCTTATTGCCCCGTGAAAACCATTACGTGTTACACCGTACCATGCGCCTCCTTCAGGATGCTGTGGAATATCGTAAATGGAATGACCAATGTTAAATAAAAGGTTTGAAGCAATCGCCAATCCTACCGATAGAGGAAAATCCAAAAAATACGATTTAAATAATAACATGGCATTGTCAGCTTAAAATCAGCGAATCGAATGAATTCGTCATGCGTTATGTAGCGTAAAATTGCATAGGAAGGCCGATGAATGTTTGTCGGGTATATGCACGGGTTGATAATATCGATATTGTATGTTGAAGTTATGTTTATAATAGCTTAGTTATTTATAATTTTCCTAGAAAAATCACATGTTCAATCTAAAAATCGTTTAGCAGCTTCAAGGTTCCTAAAATAGCAATTTATAAAACTACATTAAATTAGTTAAATTTGTGTGCACGCTACAGCGGTCCTTTTGTTTCATAATAAGGCCCCACCAAGAACCACTGAACAGTAAAATGATGATGATCTTATGTAATTTGATGAATGGAATGTGATGAGTACTCAAAAAAGGTACGACACTTACAACTCGTCAGCATGGTTTGAAAGGAATTGCATTCACTTGCAGAAATTTGGTATAATTATTTTTCTCGGGAATACTACACATCCCAAGAACCGAGAAGACATGTCCTTTTTCGTCTGCGCTATATTTGAACACACGATCTTTTATTTCGTCTTATTCTACGAGCGAACGAGCGTTTCCTCCGTTCAAGATCGCCGGTGTCGTATACTTTCCTGACAAGAGCGCTGATAACAGAATGAAATCAATGTTTTTTAGAATTTCACGTTTCCTTCACCAATATTCACCCTGTCGTTTGCGTCCATGCCAGGATGAGAAATGATGGGAGGGCATACCATTTTCTGCGAAAGAATGTACAGAGACACGCTTGCCGATCCCGGCATAACAACATGGAACAGTCGGACGGTTCGCCATACATTCATCGTGGCTTTAAGGGGTTTTTGTGTGTTCTCGGCCCGGCAACAAAGGCCCTTTTTTCTCCCAGGACAATTTAAGAGCCACAACGGAGCATATTTACTGTTGGCGGCTTTAATAGATTTCACGACAAAAAAGGTGTACTCTAGCGGATTTCTTGGCCCTCTTGTTTGTTGAATGTTTCGTTTCGCGGACTGTTCCCTCTGGGCAGCTTATCTCCAAACTGGCAATGGATGCAAATTGTGTGCCTGAGATACTATTAATACAACCAGGGTATACAAATTGAATGCAGTTAGCTATTGTAAAACTCAAAACCAATGAATTCTACTTTTAAAAAGGAACTTTTAGCATTCTTTTCTTTTTTATGATTCGATAGGATTTAACCAAAAACAGAAAGTTTAGATCTTGGACCCATGTTGAATATGGTAAAAATAAACCAGTACATGAGGGCCATCACAAAGCCAGTCACTTTTAATCATTCAATTATTCAGTCATCGGTCAGTCTTTACTGTTGTTGCATGAGTTTGACATTCTATGCGACAGTATTATCTATATATCTATATATACTATATCGTGGGTAAACAAAAGCTATATTGTGTTGCAGTTATATTAAATTGCATTCATCCTTTAATTAAGCTTAACTATAATTAATTAAATTTCATTTTGAATTGGCTTATAAATTCAAAAGTTTCATAAAATTAAAGAAACTAAAAGGATCATACGATAGAAGCTGTAACTACAAAGCATTGCAATTGAGTTGAAGTCATGCTAAGAGCTGAAAGCTGAGTACGTTGTAAAAAAAAACTAAACATACTGCATGAACAATTTGTCACACATGGCAGAGAAACGCTACCTGCGGCAGCAGCGCTATACTGCGTGAGCGTAAAGTTAATTGAAATGGAGGCGCATGGTTATCGGCCTCTTCGCTTGTTGGACATCCTAGTTGCAGCTGCTTCGTCACCACTAGAAAACCGAATCTATTATGGAATGCGCACCACCTCCAGCGGCACAGTCTAATATCACGCACGTGTGACAATCGCTAGGTCCATTATATCCGTTTGATCTCAGCGGTACCGAACAATCCCACTTGGGGATCGAACTCGTGCGTAAAAATCATACATCAGCAAAATGGATGATGTGTATTTAGGGAATAGCTTCCACGAAGGCACTTCGGCACAATCTTTGTGTCGCGGCTTGAACAAAATTCGATGGAAAAGCGCAACATATTTGGGCCATCCGCCATACAGCACCGAGCGGATGGAATGAAAATACAATAATTTTGATATGCCATAAGAAGCGATGCCGCTCATTATATAGTCAGTTGCCATACTCTGTTTCTATGATAGCGCTTCTACCATTTCCAGTGCCATGTTCCAGTGAAATGTATGTATTTGATTTATCTTGAGTAAAAAGATAAATAATAAAGTTTTCCGATTGTTAATACTTTCGCATTCGCACTTTCACGTAATACCTTTAGCATTAGTGCGTGATCAATCGCTGTTCAAGTGTTGCTAATCGTTGAACCGTTTCCCGAAACTGACGAAAGTTTAGATTTGAATCCTTCTTTCGGTACGGCTCGGTAGGCGCACCAGGATTGTTGATGATTTGGCATTAATTTACCGGATAAAGCCTGGGGCCGTACACCACTCCCAGCACCCTTATCGCCGGTTAGTGTCAGCTCCTCGTTTGTGAAAGGCAATCTCGGTTGAAATAAACCATCAAAAAACGCACACCGTAAATGGGCAGCTTTGGCCGTTTGGTGATTGATGATCGACTGTGGGGTCGCGAACGATGTTATCGACGTAAGCCTAACCATTAATTGTATACCATCTTCCGTTTCGTTTTGAAGGATATTTTGCTTTGGTTACGAGCCCAACTAGATCCAAGCTGTAGCGATTGTACGCTGCAAACTGCCCGCATGAATAAATACTGCGAGAGACCCTTTGCTTTGTATAGGTTCATTGCGTTTTTTTGTATTCATTCGCCTTCCCAAAAAGCTGAGGGATTAATTACAAAAAAGGGACACTGTTTGCGAAGCTAGGATACGGCCCATTCTAGGCGATTGAACGAGCATTCCTGGAAAAGCGCCATTTTACCCTGAAGCGTCGTGACCGTGGTCATCGAGGGTGCTGCGACAAACGTGCGAAGCATAAATATCTGAACAATTAACAGCAAACAAACCAACGGTGCCGACGCTATGAACCTTGGGTACGGTGCGTCTCGGTCACTGCAGTTTCAACTACCCTTTTCGGTAGGTCAGAGCGCAAAGCTCATGGGTTGCCCCGGAGCATCTAACGCTCGAGCGAAAATCCTTCGAGAATAGCGAAATGAATGCTGATTGTAAATAACTTTCTGCACTGGTATGTGCTCAGGTCCGACCCCCGGTGGGAGTCTAATTTGCGTCTGTTGCGAGGGAAAATGAACAAAACAAACACCTTTTCGAGTGCAGAAATTGAGTCAAGCAGAAGTCAAGGCACAGTTGGGCGATACGCTTTGTGATTTGTATTTCATTGCTCGGGTGCTTTATTGTTAGCCATTTGAGGGGTTAATGCACTCTCAGCTTTGTGTCTTGCTTTCTACATTTTACTGGAAAATTTGAAATAAATTTAACTCTAACAACCACAAACATTAAGCATGTAAGCAAATTGTAGATATATGTGGAGCATTGACCAAAATGCTATTCACATTCCTCCCTATAAGCTATAGCTTGATATGCCTCCGAAACACGTGCCATCGAATTCGTTCGTTGACAGGCGGTCTTAGCGAACGAAATCCGAAATTCCAACCACAGCTGACGACTCGCCATCGCCCCAAACAAACAGGAACACAAAAAAGGCAACCCCGAAGAGCATATGGAACCAACAACGTCTCGCCAAGGGTGACACTGTCGTGGCGAGGAATCATTTTGTTTCGGTGAAGTTGGGTTTAATTAATGACGATTTCTCATGAGAGTTTGACAGATAACGTGCACAGTAGCGTTAGATAAGAGTTTCAGCAGAGTTCCAGCAGAGTTCCGTAGCATTGGGACGCCTGATGGTAAAGTTTGTTGGTTTCTGGTGCGTCTGGTTTCTACTGTTCGTGACCGACACCACCAACCTCACCGCCGCAGCCACCACCACCACCATCACCTGTAGCGTGCGGTATGCGGTCAGTGCTGAAATCTAACCTGATAATAGCAATGTTCATGCGATGACTATAACTTCGTCAGCGCAACCAACGAAGCTCAACCAGTCGCCAGGCATTGCACAGGATCAGCTGAAGCATAATTAAATAGCAAAAGTGCCAATATAATAAAAAAAACTTGTGGAGCACAATTCGTTGGCCAAATGGGATTCGCCAATCCGCCCCCGGACACGGCTGATGGTACACTAATGATGGTATTTCGCGCGCGCGTTTCACGATATCTTTCTTCGAATCCACCAATGAATGCTATTTCAAGGCGAAATGCCGTTACGCTACAGTGACAGCACGGTGCTATGCTGGTCTTGATCGTGTTGGTGCTGCTGCTAAAGTAATTTTAATTAGTTCCAAATCAATCCCTCACTCCGCAGCAGGTCTGTTTCTCTACCATCCACCATTCGATCCACACACCATGACGGGCGTCACGGGCGAACTGAGAAGAATGCCAGAGACAGAGAGAACGCGTAAGTCGGTAGGCTACAGCGATTGATTTGCTTGAAGTGATTAGATTAAGCATTCTTCCTCTCTCCCACAAAAAGACATTAAACCGATGAGCGAATCCATCAGAAACGATGTGATGTCAATGGTACGGTAGCCGTTCCAGCAAGTACCGTGCCTATAGTCATGCTGGTGTGATGCTCGATGCAGAGAATCGTACTTTCGCTTCCGATGGGAACCGATTTTAAAACCCCCGTCACCTGTTCCGCTATTTTTAGGAGTAGTTAAGCAGCTTCAGCACCTAAGCTACCGGGTCTGGGAGGGTTGGCTGGAGATTCAATTTGGCAAATTAATCGTTGCCCCGGTCATTAATCACCATAATTTAGGGTTGGGGTAGTTGGGCGCAGGTAACCACCTCATTCTCCAGCTCCACAAGCAAACACACTATCGCTCCGCTGTCCATGCGGTCTTGTCGTACAAGAGCGAAATGATCGAGCTAAAAAGGCTGAGACGAGAACGAGAACTTGTCCAGCAAGAAAAGGGGTTTGAGGTTAAAAATGACTATGTCATCAATCGAGCACCCAAAGGGTGAGAGCAAAATGGAGCAGACGGGCGCGTCAGGTGTGAGATTTTAAAGTCATTTCATCACCGTTTTCGTTGGGGCCAGAACATCGCTTGATCATCGTTGCGCATCCTCTCTAGCAGACGATGCTGACGATGACGGGGAGTGGAAATTTGCTTGGGTTCGCTCTAAGCAGCTTCACACGATCTGCTGGCGGAAATCGTGTGAGTGTGTGTGCGTGTAGGGTCGCTGACAGATGCGAAGCAAAATGCTCGGGAATTAATAATCGTTCCCTTGAACCCCATTGGCTCGCGGGAATGTAACTTAACCACTGGCCATTATTCGATCACTACACACTCGAGTGCAGCACACCAGATGGTCCCGAGCTATGAGAACTTTGCAAACGGAAGTCCTCTTACCCTCACCGCTGCGCCGCTTGTCCGCTTGCTCGGGCTGTGATGGTGGGACCTCTGGGCATACTTACTTGAGATCGTCATAAACGTTGATAAATAGGTGCCAATCAGTATCAGCAGCGGTATGATAAACATGAACACTAGCGTGAAGGTGGTGTAGAGCTGCTCCTGCCAGCGGGAGGTGTAGAAACCGTGCGTCACGCACTGATAGAAGTCCTCGAGGAACGGTCCTTTCGCTACCCGAAATATCATCCACTGGAACGAATCGAAACGAAGAGAAGAGGCAAAGGTATTTAAGCAGAGTGTTCCTAAATCAAACGTTCATTCCATTTGCCATCGTTCGTACGAGCTGAGATGAGCTGCTGAAGAAGGAGACAACCGGCCGTACAACGAGAGACCGGACATCCAATCTAATGGAATGTCCTGTGGTGACGACCTTTTGTTGACCTTTTGGGATCGCCCAAAGTTCCACTAAACGGCGTCCAGCACCAGGGAGTTGCCGGTCTGCGTTGGGCACGACAATAGTGTCCCTTTTTGCACTAGGCTAACCAAAATGAGCTCTCGTAGCAGTGCGACAGGTGCCGAGTGCGCCGAAAATTGAGCCTTCGGGGCACACTCCAGCACATTATCATGCCGGGCCGGTGCTCGTAATGTTGATTAATGTTGCCTCTGTGTAAACTTAAATTGATTTAGAACGCCAGCCTAGCAACAGAAAGTGTCCAGCGACCGGACTTTGCGGCCCGAGATGGTATGCGGTATTCAAAGCGAACGCTACATCACCATTAGCAAAAATTCTTTAAACAAACGCCGATTCCGTGGCTGCTGCTAAAGTGCTCCTTCCGCCTTCCGCATACTGTTCCGGTAATAAGCAATTCGCGGAATCATTCGTCCTCGAATACAACCTGTTGCTCTGCTGGGAAGGAAGTGTGTAGAATGGACCAAAATCGTTCCTTCACCAATGGTTCGGACATGGAAGCTTAACGAAGGGCTCGACAATAGGATGGGAAATCAAAGCAGCTTTCTCGAAGCGTCATCAAACCCTGTCCCAATTGCGAAATATTTCGAGTGGTTCTACTGGGAATTGGTTGGAACCCGAAAGTAGAACGAACATCGCTACCAGGGCGGCATAAACCGGTATCATTTTCTTTGTTTTTTCGGTGCTTTTAATTGGATCAAATACGGCTATCCGGAAGCAGTGCAGGTCAAAGATCATGAGGGCCATTTCAGGACGCTGCTCGACGCCGATGCCAACATGCTCAAAGCACCTTCGGAGAAATTTCATCAACAGAGCTTACCAAGGAAGTGGAATCCTTTGCACGAGCTGAAGGCTTAACAGTTCGGGCCAGTGGCTATCATGGGGTTGTTCTTTAAAAAATATACTCAATCGAAACTTTCTTCATTGCCCAACGAGCAGGAAGCGATAAAAGAAGATTTGTACAGCAAGTGCAGCGCGAGCACAACAATGCAAAGTGCTTTTTTTCAAAGAAAACGATAACTGCTCTCAACAAGGAGAAGAGAAAGAGTACGACTATTGGTAACAATGAGGATCTAGTGCTACACAGCTGGTTCCAATTACTAGCAGCCCTAATAATAGCAATCCCTTTGGGAGGGGTCTTGCTCCCGCGATAAGGCCACGAAAACGGCAAACGGCATGATGATGGGCCCATACAGAACTGATGGTGCGAGCGAAGTTGAACAACTTTTTCCGTGGAGAAGCAGAGTAACTTTTCTCCCCAGCGGATGCATGCGAAGGGAAGGCTCGTAATTAAGTGTGAAAATTGTGATACAAAGTTGAGTCTTGAGAAGCGTTGGCCAGAGAGGAATTGTTTGTAGCCTTTCCCGCGTTCTACCTACCCTTGATAAGAAGAGACGGGAGGATTTTAAAGTAAGTTGATTCCATTTCATTCGTTGAAATGGAATCAACGTGTAGCGAAAGCAACCTCTGTAAGTAGGACTCCCAGAATGACGATTCTTTATTATCAATTTGGCACACTCTACCTCCCTTTGGATGATCAGATATCAACATTTTCACACTGGTTTCAATATCCATAATACTTGCTGCCTGCGAATCGTTATATTTTCGGAAGATACCCTTGTAAGAAAATAAAAATGTTCCTCCAGAATGGCCTCACTCGTACCGAAGTTGCTAGGTAACGGATACAACCGAAAAAGGAACCAGGTTTCGCCCACAAATTGAATTGCTTGATTCACTCAGCATGCTGCACAGCGTCCTTTTTCCTGCCGAACTGACCGTTTTAGTCGGAAATTAATTGAATTCACTTCTACAGATTCGGATGATCGGACCATCAAGATGCAACTCCTCAGGGTATCAGGTTCTTTGAGATGAAATCTACAAGTGGAATGATACACTGATAAGAGGGACTCTTTCGTTCACATCCAATCAGCATTTCGCTGCTAGCAACTGGAGCATTACCAGTAGACGACCCATGGCATCATTGGAATCGACATCCTTGAGCCATGATTTTACCTAATACGATCGACCTAATCTATTTCCGATAGTCCTTTCATGTCATTGGGTAGGTGATTTGGATTGAAAATAGTGGAATATTGAAAGTATATAGCCGTGAAAATCCAAAAAGCCCAAATTCCATTCACATCGCATTCGCCCTTAACCTCACCGACCATGAACGGGCGATGGTCGTGCGTCGTGTAGAAGGACCATTCGCCGGGGCTTTGATTTTGTCAACAAGCGTTTTCGATAGCCAGGGATATCTGTGTACCACACCAATTGCTGTCAAGTGGCTGAGTCAACCAACAGGTCCCATCGAGAGTTTGTCGAAGAAACTCTCTGTTGATGTATGTGTGTGTGTGTGAGAGAGAGTGGGTGGGATAGGCGCTGGATATCGCTTTGGATTGAATCTGGCGGGCGTCAGGATTCGTCGTAAGTGGATATCTGTTTTATTAACGAGAGTCAGATATCGTCCTCATACGATGCCGTTCGTTATGACGTTATTGCGTTGTTATTTCACGCCATGCGAGAACCGAAGTCGCGATGCTCCGCTGCGAGATCCGCTGTCAGCCAAGTGATGCCCGAAGCGTAGGCCCGAAGCGTCTACAATGTGTTGTAGAACGCCTGCTCGTGCTGGTGAAGCACCACTTTCTGCTAATCGGCCCAGGGCAATTTCGAGACAGGAAATGCAATCAAACGAACGCCCATCGCCTGTATAACAGCGGAATTCGATTAGCGAGAAATATCAGCTCAAACAGCGTGGCTGTACGTGTTCGTGTGTGATCGTGGGCAGCAACAAGTATTAAACGGTCTAAAGTACAAAATAGACAACATATTTATTAGGAAATGGACTGGTAGAGTATGAGTATGAATTACATAAATCTATTTTCATCGCACGGAAATTGCTGTTTACGAGCACCGGTTCTGTGCTGGCTCTAAGTGTTTGAGGAGATGGATGCAATCCCGTCTGTGTGTGGCACTTTCAAGAAAACTGTTAGCGCGATGGATTATGTTTGCCTAAAGGTAATCATTTTCTATGCTTCCAAACAAGTTTGCCTTCTCTTGTGTGGCTCAATACATACAGTAGCTACAGCTTTACGAAGAAGAATTTGCTTTCTACTAGATATTTTGAGTAAGTCTATTAGAAAGGTTGATTATTTTTATGTTCAATACTACATACATTTAAAAGATCGTTAAAAACAACACTAAAAAATTAAATTAACAAGGCTAAGGCGTTTGTATGCAAAAGATCTACTGCAAGGGTAGATAGATAATACCTAATAACTATTTAAAGGCCCCAGCGTAAGTCTTCTAGCTTTATGATTGTAAGTTGCAATGCACAACACACACTGTTATCGCTTTTCTCTAGCCCAGGGTGTGTTTGAGCAATAAAATGTTATACAAACTGCGCCATTCAAATCCAGCATAGCCGCACGAAACGTCCTGGCAAGCTGAGGCAACGCAGTGATCCCTGGGTATATTGATTTTATAATTTTATCCACAACATAACATCGGCACCCACCATGGTGAATGAAATCCGTTTTCCGAGTAGCACATTAAGAATGTTGCTGCTGAAATCGAGAAAAGCCATAGGACATCGAGTCAAAGGTCTTCCGATCGGAAAGGTCAAGTTTCCGTAGAAGGTTGACTGTTGGTGATCTCATGAGTCATAGGGTTAGTGACTGGAGTACAGGGCAAGGATCGCCCGTCTTACATTATTGCAGTATGTGGTACGCAAATGTACGAATCAAATGAAGAGCGAGTGCGCGAGGAGAACTTGCATTCATAGCATTGAGATGTGTGAGGACGGAAATTAGTAAACATTGTGCACTGCACGTTCCGTAAGTACTGGTAGAACAAAGTGTACTGTGCTGCTGTAGCCGGTTGATGAGGCGATTGAAATGCAATCATTCTCGTGAATAACTCAATCGTTACTTAGGCCACTGTTCTGTAACTGTAATTCAACAAACGGTCTGTCGAAAGCGAACATGCACCACGGCGTGGAGCACCGGAAGGAAGTCAGCAACGTATCGTCCGTGTTCTCGCATCTATCGTGCTCTGTTAGTCGGCAACTGCGAGCTTGTTAGTTATGCTGCTGTGTAAATTAACGTTCCTAGGAACTGAAGCTTCGCGGCTAGTTGCTAGTCGAAGAACACTGTTTGATCGAGACGCATGTTAGAATGGTGGGTCCGAGATGTGAGGGCACGCACTCGGTGTATTACCAAGCCATCCCAGGCCGTTCAAAATGTGGTAATTGTAATTGGTTAGATAATTTCACTATTGTGCATCCAGTCACGCGCGTCTCATTCCCGCGGATAGCTCATACCTCCTCTCCACAGACTGAAAGAGTCTCATATTGGTAGAAGTGGGTGTTAGTTCCAGGAGAGCACCGCACGCTTTATCGTAATGGGGATCTAGAATCTCCGGTGATGTGTTGGGGGATGCGTGCAACAATACTGAGCTAGAATAGCTACCGAATAACCTGTGATTGGGTTGAAGTTATGCCTTGCATTCTCAGTTCAGTCGCATGTAGTTCGCAGTTCAGTCGCGTGTAACGAAATAATGGATTGATATTTCGACCGGACGGAGGTGAGTTCAACATTCTGAAAGCATGACTTGCGATATCATTCTGCTCGGTTGTTCCACTAATTATCTTTGCAACATTCCGCAGCATGTAACTAACCAATTGTAAATTTCGTTACTTCATTTGCACTCGTTAGCGCCACTCGTTAGTGTGTCAGTGAAATTCGAGATTCCCATCGAGATGATGATTTACATGAGATAACCCGAATGAAAATGTGTAAGAAGGGAAGCTCTGAACAGACGAAAGATTTTTGACCAAATCGCTGTATCGCTTAGTGCTAGGAAATAAAGAGTTAGAGAATGGTAGAAATTTAAGTTTCGCAGACTTTCATGAGTGTATCGCTTAAGTGAAGTAGTTGTCCATCAACAAGGCTATATTTGATCGATTCTGATACGATTCTGATAGCTCAAAATATTTAGAAAATATGCTGGAACAGGCCCATAGTTCTCGGAAAAGAGGGCAATGATTGCATTTAAAGATGCATCGTTTCGAAATTCGATAAATCCTTCATTGTTGCATTGCAACTGGATGCCAGCTGTACTTTAATCTGAACGATTGACTACAGATTAAAACGCCTATTGCATTCCTGCCGACAAGTACAAGTACTTAGGTAGGGTCTGTTTGAAGAATTGTTTGGCGTAATGTTCATGTCGGTTCATGCGGTTCTATTTGCAAAATCGTCCGAAGAGATAACAACGATGCAGATGAAGTGAGAAACCGTAACCCATCACTAGCACACCTTGCATGGAAGCTTTGAACAGCGTGCCTTCGGAAATTTGAAAAAACTGTTCAAAGGATTCAAAGGAACTTTTTAAACTGAAAGTGACACTTCTAAACATTTGCCGAAACTACTCTACATTGAATGAACGATCTTTTGATGTTCCATTACTTTCTTGAGCATTAGAGTACCTAAACGTTGCTACAGTTTGCTCTTTGGTTGAAAAAATATATATAAAAATCGGGTAATTGAGCGAGCTAAATCCGTGTCTATCTGGTTCATGGTCTCAGGAGACGAATGCGATGAAGATATAGAAGCTCATGTCACTGAGACATGACATGACATGGAACCATGACATGAGCATCTCAATTAATACGTTCAAAACTACATCTCTGAGCAATCTGCTACCGATGCATCTGCTGTGCATATTGTTCATGGTTAATTGTATTACAGTAATCCTCGTTCGCCCAAACTTTGCAATGTTGTATTCGAATTTCGTCGCACTAGAACGTGACGTACAGAACGTGGGTGCCAGTAGAAAACGAAAACAGTAAATTAAAGCAGCGTACCGCCACCAAGCATACAGCATCGAAAAAGATTGATGATGGGAAACCACAAAATTCAATTTCATTCAAATGTCACATACCATGGTAAGGGATAGCGGCGGGCGTTGTGCGTTGTGCGTTTCGATATAACATAATAAACACATTCTCTGCTTTATCTCTCGCCAGCAGAACCCGATAAAAACCGGTATTGAATGATGAATCGATACCGCGGCAGCCGAATTGCACCGTTGTCAGTACCGATTTCATCCATCGGTACGGTGAGAGGTAACCAGGGGTGCGGTAACCAGGATATGAAGTGCGGTGCCACTGGTAAATTAGAGCGATATTGGTGAATACAGTTCGTTGGAAAATTTCCTTTCCATCGCCAGCAGCGAGCAGTGATGCAGCAGCGAAATGGAACGCTTGAAAGGAGCTGCTAACGATTGGGCAGATCATAATGGCACTAATTGACTCTTCGAAGCGCTAGGTGTCAGTGGCGGATCACGTTGGGATGGTAAGCCTATCGCCCATAATCGCGGTGCACTCGGCCGAGCATGGGCATGGTGAATTGTGCGGAGTTCGTCCGAACTCCGATTTATGGATGAGCTGATTTTCGAAACGAACAAGCGTGGTAACAAAAATCTTATGCCAGAGCCACTCGACGGCATTCTCTTGATCTGAATGATTTATTTGGTTCGGTTTTAATATTTCGAAAAAACATTCCAGATCAAGACTGCTGATGTCATTAGCGAGCGGTCGGGATTGATTCGAAACCGTCGAGACCATTTCATTAGGCCAACAAGCCCCTCATTCCGGAGCTCTATTTCGGAAGCAGCAACCGAGCCTGGGTTGATTTAGATTCGAAAAGGTATGGCGCTATAATGATTGGGCTTAATGACATGCGGGTCGTCATCTGCGGCTACCGCGATTAACGTGGCGGAACGACCAAGGAATAATTGGAGCCCACCATCACCATCTTTCACGGCCTAATCCATCGCTACTTCCACCGGGTGGGCTATCAGTGGCCGCACATCTCTTGATTCACTTGACGGACAGCTGAGGTGCCAAGGGCAATCTGCGAAATGAAGGGCGTCTCAGCAGACGGAGTTGCGATGTTGAATGTCGATCGCGTTGCGAAGGTGAATGATTTTGCGTTTCAAAGGCACATCATCGTTCGTCCAGGGCAGATCCCGAACAGCCAAACTACACTATTGGATCTGATACTTTGGTCTAATTGAAAGTTCACTGAAATGTATCATTCCGCCAGATGCTAATGAGACGGACGCGCAATGATGGTTCCTGTTCGCATGAAGAGCGCCCGGCCTGGCCACAAGAAGCTCCTACGTGCTCTGTTTCCACGATGAACCAAAATATGGTAAGTTGTTTGGTGGGAAATGGAGGCGCGCATAGGAGTGGGACAACCATCCCTGTGTAAACAATGTGGCAACCAGACGGGGGGTCGCAAAGTTCTTAATTCAATCACACTGGCGCACTTGTGTCGATGATTGGAATTTCCGCGAAATTTACCGATGTTTGTGCTTTGATTTTTCGCTTCGCGTTGCTCGACATTCCAAGGCGCGCTGGGTGTAGCGGGGATCATTGGTTGCCGGCACGGAGCACGGGAATCGTTAGCTCGTTACGTGCGGCGGACCGTAGAGCCTATCTTCTCTACTTCTACTCGAAACATCGAACTAATTCAATTTATTTAGTAATGTTTAATGACACAAATGGCCATGGACAGGATATGGTCGGACGAGACCGTGTACCTACCTGCGGTGTGCTGAGCAGAAAGGAGAGCAGATAGGCTACGAAGAGAAACCGATGGCAGCGGCGGGCCGTGTTGAGTGACTTCATCGGATATTTGACCGCAACCCAGCGATCCACGCCCACCAGCACCAGCACGTACGTCGATAGGTACAAGCTAAACATCTGGCCAACCTTGAACAGCTTGCAGAAGAGGTTCCCGGCGACCCAGTGGACGGTGTAGTTCCAGGCGGCCTCACCGATGATGCAGAACCACGTCACCAGCACGTCCGCGATGGAAAGATGAAAGATGAGCGAATAGATGGCGCTCCAGTTGTGGCGCGTAACGCGTCTCGATTTGCGGTTCTTCTGGATGTTCCACATGGTAGCGACGTTACCGAGCAGCGACACGATGGCCATCGCCGACAGCACGATCACGCGTATGATACCCGACTTGGACAGGGTTGGCGCGTGATCATAGCAGCTGATATCGGCCATCGACGTGGCGCTGCCGTTCTGTGAGAAGGTAATATTGAGTCGCCGACACTCCTCCATCGATAGAATGGTGGTCCCACCGATGAGATCGCTGGCCAGAGTCGCGAGCTGTACCGCCGAGCCATGCAGCAGAGCCGTCGCCAACGAATCATTGCCCGTCGTTGTGTTGCTTAGGTATACATGTTGCTGTTGCTCTTGCTCCTGTTGCTGCTGCTGCTGCTGCTGCTGCAGGATGTCGGAATGTGAGGTACCGAGGAGCAGCGAGGCGTTACGCAGGAGCGCGTAGGATGCCACTTCCGCTATCCGGAATCCGCCGATGTGGGGCATATTCCCGGCAAACATGTCCGCCATCGCCGTCGCCGTCGCTGTCGTCGTCGTCGTCGCTGCTGTCGTCGTTGTCGTTGTCGATGCATTGCCCAAGATCAGCTCGAGCATGATAGATGCGTGATGCTTGTGATGTCTACGGCGAGACGATGGAAAGAAGAAACCATTAGCACATAATATAATGCGGTGGCGGTGTATAATATCGTTGGAGGAAAATGGTGTGGAAATGATATGCCCAATGAAAGCACAAACACACACAGACACGCACAGAGCCACTGCGCCACTAACGTGTCTGATACTGTTCATTACGAGGCTGTTTGCCACACGAGACGCTCAGTTCGGAACACATTATGCTGTTATTGATGAGCTACTTTTATCTACATCTAATAGCGTCTACTTATAAGAAAATTGGTTTTTGCTGGAAACTACTTACTAGGCGTGTTCATTATGCTACCCCGAAATGTATTTCACTTCAACAAACTAACCGCTTTGGTTTTATCGGCAAGGTCCCTCGAAGCCGTGCTTGGATCATTGTGCGGGTTGAAGCAAACCAATTCTAACAATAATGCACCGCACCGCCATTCCTTTCGCCATAATGTACGTTCTGCAGGTAGCCATTTCGGACCATCCGAAGATGAAAACAAACGATGCACGACTGTAAAGCTTCCTCCATGGCCCACTTTGCATAACAGCTCTCCAGTAGCTCGGCTCTAACTCTACCCAGGAGTGTGGTTAGACAGTTCACCGTGGTTACCCCCGATGAAATTGTATTTTATTTTTCGATTGGCCCCTTGAACAACAGCTTATCCAAGTAACCGCAGATCGGCTGCTCTAATTCTTCCGCTTGAAAAGACGGGACGTTCGTTCCTGGTGCGTGACCGTAGAATCCCGGTAGCAACCAGTCCTATCCCACCAAAACGATTACGTCTATGCTGCAGAGCTACGCCAACAGGGCTATCGTGGAACATAAAAGTGTCAAAAGCAGTCACGTGGTTTTGAGTGGCTTCCAGCATAGCACCGAAGTTTGTTTTTCCACATGTTTTTAATTGCTTACCGACACTCGACATCCAAAGCCATTAAAGCTCGATCCTGAACCTCCGTCAGTCTTAGTCGGTTTGAAAAACAGACGGATTAAACATAATGGTCACAAACACACAACACACATACACGAAAGAACGTCGTATGGGGGTTGTTTCAGAGTGCTGGTGGGTTTGTGGTGCCGCATCCACCCAAATTCCGGATTATCTGTCGATGCGGTCGACCGAGCTCAACGGCACGACACAATCCTTCGCCATTTTTCATTTTTCACAAACGAGCGATATTTTATGGGGCGGTTCTTTGCCACACCTAATAACCCTAATGCAGCGCAACGCACTACCGCGTCAGTAACGGACTTGGTGTGCAGCAGGCGAAGCGTAGACCTTGACTCGGTTGACATTACATTCGGGTTGGAAATCCCAACGTGGAGCACGATGCTTTTTGCTCTTTTCGTCTCTTTGCCAGTTCCGGTTCTGTGACCGGTTTCCTTTTTCAAGTTGCTTTCAAGGGGATGGTTGGGGATGGCTGGAAACACGCAAGTGTCAAACTTCCCACATTTGTGTCGTACTGTAGCCGGGGACCGAAGCGAGCGGAATACGGTTTGTGACGCAAGGGTCTGAATATTATTGCTTGGTCCCTGGTCTGGGTGATAAACAACATGCCCATAAATTAGTGGCACATACCTCCGAGAGGGACCCCGGTCCCGGCACTAGGAAAAAGCCATTTTCCATTTCACATTCGGTGGTTTCCCTTCTCCAGCCAACCGAGTATTCGGTGTTTACTGCGGAAACCACAAAAGAAAAGAGCCAACCCATACGCAGCCAACAGAGGCCGAGCTATCGGCCGTCCAACTTTACGATGATTCCGTTTCATCCCGCGACGCCGAGATTTCATGGGAATCCATCCGGTCGGGGTTCAGGAAGCTTCATGAATGTTTTGTGTTCGCTCGACGGTCATTTATTGGTCCTGGTTGTTTTTTGTTGTTGTGTGTTTCATTTCTCTCTCTCTCTCTCACACACACACACACACACACACGCATACATCGCATGTTACATTAGCATAATGCAGGCTCCCTAAAGTTAGGCCTCGATCTGGTTTTCCAGAGGAACGATCCCCTTCGAACATCATACGGATCAACGAAGCGATGCGGAAGTCGAAAAGAAAGTGAGAGAGAGAGAGAGAGAGAGAGAGAGAGAGAGAGAGAGAGAGAAAGAGAGAGAAGCGGATAGAACTTTGACTCCAGAATTTTCCAGCATGCCGCACAATCTTTTTCGGTTTGGGACGGTGTTTTCTTTTGTAGTTTTCCGGTGGTTTCTTTTGAACCTTTGGGAGAGTTTTCGCTTCCGTTCGATGCCTTTTGTAGCGTAACCAGGGGGCAGTGGTTTGCCCCGTCCTAGGTATCATTCACTATAAATAACTCATCCTCAATGCCAAACCAATGAAAATGTGAATGGTATTCGGTTTTTCCATCATTACCGCCGGGCCAGAACGACCCTTGTTATGGAAGATTGCCCGGCACAGCGACGGCACCGGGGTATCTGACTACAATGCGTATTAATTCCACCTTATCGATACGGCCTTATCATCCGATATCTGTTAGATAAATACAACTTCATTTTGAGGTTGGGCGCTCAGATTGCGCGGCCTCTGCTTCCAGGGATCACTAGTCAAAGAGGGGTTTTCCGAATCCTAGCAATACCTAGTCCAGCCCGTGGCACTACGGTATTGCTTACATCTAGCAGGCCATGGTCATGGCTGGATCGTGAGATTCCTATCACTGGCCATATCGGGGGACGCCACACGTCGACGATGCAAGGAATTGACATTTCAATCTAATTCCATTAGAGCTGGTCCCTGACAGGTCGTATAGGGATTGCGGGGAAATCGTGCGTCCGGTATCGTCATGAACATAGCTCCGTTGCCCCCGCTTTCATCTAGGATCCTGTGTGTGTGTGAGTGTCTGACACGGCGCGCTTAGCAACAGACGACGTATCTACTGTGTTACAGGTGTTGCTGACAGTTGGACGAATGCTTATTTCGGGATAAGTATCGCTCTGCGTACATACAAACTTTTTCACTATTCGTCAGGAATGATGACCGGAGGTGTACCGCAGTCGTTTCTATTTTGGACTTGGCATATCCCCTTGGGTGCTTTTAAGATCCCACATTTTTCTTGCAAGCTAACGGTGGGTTCAGATAAATTTAAATATTTGATCGAGCGAGGTTTTATGTTTTCCGCATTATGACATGATAGCTGTTCTTTATGCCCATTAGATTGATTCATTCCGATGAGTAGATCGCCACTTAGCGTGACAGAAATCTTTCGAATTTAAAGCTGGAGATTTAATTCCTGCTTCAACGGTTGGAAATATAACATTTTCCGTAATATTGTACAAAAAGGATTTTAAAAAGTTTAAATCAATGTTGTACGATGCGCTTGTAATCGCATATTCATAATTGCTATCGTTATATGTTAAACTGCAAAAATTTCGACACATGACCGGAATGTTAATATAAAACCTCCGTTGCCTTCAAGAGATATTCGAAAAACCTTGAAACATTAAGAATACATAACAATAAAAATAACTTTTCACTAGAAACCATGCATTACAATTAATTTCTATTCAGACTGAGCTGACCGCAAAAGTGATGCACTGCATCATGGTGTCAGGCAGTATATCACAACATCAATCAGCTAGGTTTGGGCTTAATTTTATCTTTGCTTGATCTTACTCTTACCCTCTTTTCGAGCGTCTGCTACACCTTCAAAATAAGCCAGTGATATCAACGACATAACGTCCGCAAACATAATCCAGACGAAAGGTTATGAAACCATCCACTGAACACTTTGTCACCGAGATTAATTGTTTCCAAGAAAAGGTATTTCCTAAGCATAATGGTACAACAGAGAAACGGTGCTTGAGCGTGCTCGTGTGCAAGTTTGTGTTTCTTAGCTTTACCTATATTGCCTAATGGTACCGCGCCGCTAGTCTCTTTGGGCGGTCCGTAGCAGAGCAGCGGATGCTGCTCGAATGGTGCATGCTTGTAAAACATTTTTATTGCTTCTATTTTGAGCGTTTCAATTCGTAAAGCGAACACAAACCTGGCGAATCTGGATAGCACGCTGGAATGTGGATTCTTTTGGTGGGAAATGTTCGTAATGAGCTTTTTTTATTTGTTGGTTCATTTTGCGATTTTCGGGAAACAACAGTAAGAAGATCTTTACAATAAGTGGGGCCTATTTTTGGCAATGGGGCGAAGCAGAGCACGATTCGTTCCACCTGCTCAAGAGTGTGATTATCTCTTGCTCTGCCTATGCGAAAATAGCGACAGTGGGAAGGCGCGCACCTTATACTCTTGACAACTGATTGCAATGCGTTCTTTACTAACAACTTGGATCTACAGCATTGCAAACCAAGCTAACTGTTTTTTTCATTGAATAGAAACGGGATTTTTTATATTCCAGTCCATCGCCCAAGGCCTATATCAAAGGTAGTCTTCTGCAAGGAACTATCGTTACGGCGGCACCTTTTGGTAACTACAGACCGTGCCTTCCGAGCCAAATTTCCCGGATTCTGGCAAGCCCCGCAAGGTCAACGCTTTCGTTCTGGCTTCGTAGTTGATGAAGCGTGTAGCCTATAGTTACTTCATCACGCGCATTTTTTGTGTTCGAATGGAGCCGACCACTAAAAAGCCATCCACCGCCAACCGCTGGAAGAAATTAAGCTACAACAGGCGTACGGCCGGGAATGAGCGGTTGGAAGAAGAAAAAAAAAAAACAAAAACGGCAATTAACCGAATTCTCCACACGACCTTACTGCCCGCAGACTTGCTTCTTGCGGCCGCTGAACATGTAAAGAGTGTAGGTTTTGTTTAATATGCCTGCCCGGGAGCTACAGCAGCCAGCCCATTAGCAGGTGCGCCTTGTGATGTGATAAAACTAGGAAGCCGAAAAGAGAAGGACTGCGACTTTTGCCTCGCGGACAAGACCGAGATGCTGTGAGGCCCCTTGCGAACCAGTGTGACAGTGTTACTTTTGGACTTTAATGACCAGCACAGATGAAGTACGGATTGGACGATAAGTGCGATCGTAATGATGCGAGTGGCGGCAGAAGAAGATTCTAATGAATCGTCCAACCACGACACCTGTATTGCTGCAAGCGGTAAGTAATTGAGGGGATTCCCAAACCATCTGCCAATTTTACCCTCGAGAGTTCAAAACACTTTGATAACATCCATGTAACACACGATATAGTTGAAATATTCATTAAAGCACCTCAATGACGAATTTTGGATATTTCGGCACGAAATATTTCGTCGGAAAGAACTGTTAGTGCTGAAGAAATTCTTAAAATCTTTACGCCAAACATTAACAAAAATAAGAATTAAAAAAAAATGCATGCTTCAAAAATATTCAGAATCACCTAAATTGGAATAGCAGCTCATGGAATTATGATAGAGATTAAGAAGATAAAAAAAGAAAAGCAAACTCTTTTGGTTAGTAAAAATCAACACCGTGAGCCTAAACATCCTCATTTCGTTTTGTTTCGAACTTTGGGTTAGTTTTATTGAAACAATATATGGTATAAATATATAATAAAACATATACGAAAAGGGTGCTTCAGATCTAAATCAAGAATGTCACGATGTTAATTCAAATAAAACTCTTTCCATTAAATGAACAAGCAAATGGTTATATGGCTATAAAGTGAACATTCAAGTATCAAACCATACTCTCTTACAGTGAAATATGCGAACCATAAGACACAAACCGAGTGCCCAAGAGCACCGAAAAGGTGTTCTAATCTATACCTTTTCAGTTGAAATCACACCGCAGCATCGATTGTACCATCGATCGTACTAAGACAACATCATTTCCTTCCCGGCTGACGTTGGCTTCCTGTTAATTTTGACACCGCCTTTCCCTCGAGAATACTGGCAACCTTTTCTAACGGAAGGAATTGTTCACAGGGTACGTTCCCAGAATCCTAACCCACGGTTATCCGCTTGTTTGCTTAACAGCGTCTGGTTTGATGTTGTTGGTATCTCTATTGCTTTACGGTTCGGTGCCTTCAGCCTGGCTGCTCGGTAGATAAATCGGCAGATTCGGAAAAATCGGAAAACGCCCGTACGATGTTCGGTTCGCTGAAGTTGAAAAGAGGATAATGCAAACGCACATTTAGCCAAGCACATTGAGCTACAACCGCTCGAGTGTGGTTGTACGTCGAGCTGGTGTGTGATGCCGCAAGTGATTGGACCTTTGATTCGGTTACCACGTTATTGTCATAAAAATCATATTTATTCATGTTTCCAGCAAATTGATCCATTCTTCGTTACCCCCCCCCCCCCCCCCCCGCTCCACTGGGCCCTGCTTGGTGAGCATGCTTTCATGCGCGTCAGAGTAAAGTATGTTGTTGATATTGTTGTCGCTTCACGCCCTTCGCAGTGCCGTTTTTGCACGCCATTGCCATGCTATGTGGAAAGGTAATTCAAAGCACTTCTAACCACGTTCGATCCCGAAAACAAACATGGAACCACCACCAATTCCATTCAGCTCGATAGATCCTCAATACGCTGTCCATGGACGTGCCGAATGAATGGAAGCTGTTCGCTGTCCAGGTCCGTACCCGATTCCGGTGGCTGATATCGTTCCCGCAGAGAGCTCCTGATGATAGATGATCTGTCACGTATGTATCAGTGATTGCTTTGCCTTGCTATAGCATGACATGGCACCCACTCTCAAAGGATAGCCTACGTTCGATTGATTGATTTTTTGCTCTCTATCAGTGGGGACTTCAGCACACCGAAAAAGAACCAGTCACGGGAACGTCACCGACGGTTGAACGCGTCATCGGGAAAACTTTTCTTTTTCGCAAATGGGACTACGGAAGGTTTGATGTGGGTTCTTTCAATCTGGCAGCAATACGTTGTTGCTATTACTACCCTACTACAACTACCGCCGTAGCTGATTGGTGGTATTGCTTGTGGTTTTTCTGCATCCATTTTGATCTGACCTTTTTCCTCCTTCCGTCAAGCACCGAGCTGACTAAACCGATGTTTGTCGATTCATAATTGGGCCCGACAGTCTGCCGCCTTGGACCGTTGTAGCGTTTGTGGCACTACAACAGCATGATAACCCATCGTGGTACGTGCCCACGATATGGAGACGATCACGGAAACATTGTTTCGCTAAAAGGGTTTTCCATTTATGTAACGTGCTGGAAACGAGAGGCCCCAACGAAGGTCTCGCAGCGGCCATTGATGATCCCGCGTGTCACCGTTTTACTCGTCCCGTGCCTGACAGTGGAGGGTCGATCCTTCCGAGAAAGCGAAGCAAGACGTTGTTTAGGTATAGTTACTTCGTGCGTTCACCGACCATCAGGAAGTACAATCCAGAGCCTGTCCGTGGTGTACACGACGGGGTGATTCTTCAATCCCTGAATCGTTCGGCCGGAATTATATAAATCTAACCGGTAGTTTGGAAGTCGTTCTCTGTTGGAATGATCTTTGAATCACAAGGAATAACGAGATGAGATTCCTTTCTTCTTGTAAATTAAATTATTTGCTTTTGTTTCCAATTTATCGCAACTGTTATGGATGTTTCTCTTTGTGCGCGCTTCAGTATCTTTACCACTTTTTGCTATTGCACTTTCATGTGTTCATTGTATATTATATCATTATATTCCAATTGTAATTTCCACGAACCTTTCTCTTTTTGATCACGTTAAGAAACAATGCTGTTTATGGTTCTACCATATGACGCTCTAGCATTCCATAGCTGGCGCAGTATTTTCTTAGAATATCATAGTGGTTGGTTTGATCCTTTCGATAGATTCAATTCCTTACCCGAGTTTTTAATAGTCGTGTCCTCTTGATGCATAAATAAGCCACAGGTCTATGGATATGATGGCATTGTTAAATATTCCATTAACTCGCATATGAGACCATCGATGTCGAGATGACAAAAAAAGGAAACGTTTCCAAGGGCCAACATGTCCGATTCAAATTAGAAATACTCTACAGCCGGTTGGTAGTGCATCTTCCAAGTTGTAGTCCACCACCACTACATTACGCCAATGAAACGCATCCTTTAAGCCGAATGCAAATCGATGTGACGTCCTACAATCATCGTGAATCCTTCTCGAAGCGACCACTACCAGTACGGCAGCTAGTACGGACAACTGAGAAAACGTAAATTAACAATCGAACACAGTTGTTGAATATTGATAGAAAAATTTTGCAAATCCGAACAGATGAAGATGAGGAACGTAGTGGGTACCAATAATCTAGGGCGTTGGTTGAGAGCGTTGGCATCGATAGGAAGGAGAGATCAATGCACCGAACATAATCACCAGGAAAATACATTACGAATGCCGATCCGTTGATCTGTGTTTTGAGCTCTAGTGCTTCGGTTACCCTATACATTGCACCGTCGGTCGTTCACACATCGCACTCAAAGTAAGTAAATGCTATGTAAAATGGCGGACGAAGTGGATTAAAAATCGTTTTAGATTTCCATCGATGGCGAGTAGCCAATTGGCCTAGCGCTTCCCGAGAATGTGTCGATTGGCGTGACCATGGAAGGCTGTGTGCCGGACCCACGGAGTGGTGATACGGAATTTTAAACAGCTGCTGCTACCTCCCGCATAGTCAAACACTTTTCTAGGCACTATACAAGACGGCGATGTGGGAGAATGCGAATGCGGTTCATTGTGTACCAGCGCTGGGAGTCACTTGGATTGTAAAACCCGAACGCTGCGGAACTCGATGGCACGTTGGTGCGACGCAAAGTTCAAGCGCTCGAGCGGCAGTCAAGCAGTAGGGCCGTCCGGCCAACCGGGTGTTGTTTGTTTTTCTGCTCAATTTGAGCTAATCTGGAGTAGTAGCTTACGCTTAATGCATTTGTAATTCGTGAAATGCTATTTGTCTTGTCCTCCGTCTCCCGGTGTTGCTGGAGCCATATGCGACACGCGACATGAGTGCGGAAGCCTTGACACTAAGGGTACACGGTGATGGGCAACATGAGGTAACTCCGATGAGGTAATGGCCAAAGTGAATGATTTTACTTTTTGTCCCCAATCGCACGCTCGGTGCCCGGCATCGGTGAAGTCGAAACGAGAGACAGTCCTCGTCGGTACACGAACGAACAGGAAGCGCTCGTGGCCCGATGGTTGTTTGCCATCTCGTTCGTTGGAACATTTGCATTTCTAGGTGTTCCATTATGTGACGCGATTATGCTCCAGCGTGTTGTGCTCGGTTTAAACACTCAGATTTGTAAAAAACTGTTTTGGGGAGCATTTTGGCTTAAAAATAACGAGGAATGCAATTAAAATCTGTTTCATGGAGATCTGTTGGTGGTTGCTGGTGAGATAATGAGGATTGTTATTCAAAATCGCTGACGAATGATAATGATTTCAACATCAAAAGTGCCTTGTGGTGGAATCGAAATCCGTATTCACTCGAGTAAGCAGAGTGAATGATCGAATATATCGAGAGGTATAGCGACAGCGTCCAGCTATTCCAAGTCGCCGGTCGGCCAATCTTTCACAGATGCTCTCGAACATAAAAAAACACCTAACGATAGACGACTAAGCGGTTTATCTGCTTCTCCATTGATCGTCCACATCCGTATGCTGAGGCGTGACGAATGAGAATGCTTGGAAATGGATCAGTCATCAAAGGAAGGCGTAAAGCAATAGAGCATAGATTCACGGTTATGAACATCAAAGGCGTGTTAATAACATAGAAGATTCTTCCTCAATGGAGCACACCACTTTTGTATTGATCGTTGCATAAATGAAATGAAACTCATAACAATCGACGTCCGATGGTGCGTTTGGCAATTACCACCTATTCAAATCGGGCCAATTGATCATTATCCAGACAGAGGGAAAGCGGGCGACAGTGTTGTGATCAAGCGAATTGTGATTCATTCGCGAAAAGTTCCTCTGCTGGCCATTTAACATGTTTGTGAGCGATGAGAGTTAGCGCACCGCTTGAATTCTGCTGGTGGCACTGCATTCAAACATCTATTATTTACTTTTCGTACAACCTGGAAAAACTCACCCAGAGAATGTCATATCGATTGATTCAATCTGTAATTATTTATGGTTTGTGAGAAAACTACAGCTGCTAACAGTGGAGCTGTAAATCACATGAGGAATGCAGTCACATTGAAACAATCTGAGAGGTGGATTCAGCCACGGAAAATTGCTTTTACTTATTTACCACATTGTTTATCGCACGGAGAAGTAAGTCTTAACGACTTACACAGATCTTCTCTTACGACAGATTCGTCGTAGATTTAAGATAATTACTTCATACCAAGAAGGCATGCCGCGAAACAAGATCCCTAGTTGTTTACAATTCTTCACCAATCATCCTGGTTTCGTCGAAGATCCTTGTCTACGATATGGTTGGTTAGCAGTTGAGTGAAAGTGTAAATAAGCAAGAAAATCATCTTAGTACGGGTAGGACTCAACCAACGCACAACATTCTGTGGGCACACCCTTTTAATCCTGTCGTTAGTGCTTGTTTGTGCAACTCTTATACTATTGATTGACCGATGAAAGTAGATGGCAACAGACTGACTGTGAATACCAACGACGGGTACTCGGTGTAAACAAGGTCAGCTTCGTTGATTAGATAAACATCAAACAGCAACCTCCAACAAGAAAAGGATCTAATTGAAACTCTTTCTAGCGATATCGTTGCGTTTAAGGTCATCCGCCTCAGTTTTGTTTTCGTTTTGTTGGAAGCTTACAAATCCCTGATGCTAACCGACTTAAACGAAACGCCACTCTGCCAAGACTCGCGTTTGCAATAGTACGCAACAAACCACCGCACGATAGACTTTAGCTTTCGTGTTGAGCGCTTGACATGAGCCACACCACGCCACTGCTGCACTTGCACTTTGGAGGTTATCGTTATAACAATCATTTCAAACGCACACAAACGGTTGGCCACTTCAGTTCGTTCTACCCTCAGCAGAGGAAATAAGGCAGGAAAAAATGGCTTAGGCAGGGTTGTTGCCCAGTGGCAATGTGTGGAGTGAGAGAGCAACGTTAAACAATAGAACACAACATTGAGCGTGCGATCGAATACATAATTTGCTCTCACCTATCGAGTGGGGTATTTGTATTTTTTCCATTAGTTGTTGTTCTTCTCAAACAGATAATAGTAAATCAAATAGGGTAAATTAGAACCGTAGGCTCTATGGTGAGTGGTAGGAGTATATTTAACCTGACATTTTTTCCTACTAACCCACATGACTAGAGCTGTGGCGGCCGCGGCATGGTTTCCAAATTGCTTCATTAATCATCGACATCCAACGAGAGGATGACAATGAAAACGATGGTCATACGCCTACCATGCCATATAATGCATAGTGCACGTCTCTTGAGGTGCTTACTATCCGCAACATAGGATAGAGGTCTCTTGAATATTTCAATCGATTCTCACGCAAAATTACCAACAATAATTAGCGAGAAACAGTTGACTGGCAGGCTTAATTAGCGGCAAATTCATCTAACATTCGTCCGGTAATTTCACTTAGGAGGTTACCCCCAAAACTCAATGAGTGAAGAGCAGGATTGGGATTAGATTGAAAGTTAATCAATATTTAGAGGACACATAATGGTTTTTGGTTTCTCTAACAAACGCAATGACTTGCTAATGTGTGCAGATAACAAAGGAAGGGTGAACAGTGCGAGGTTAAATCGTTAGGGTAGATTGGGAGGCTGTATATGATCTGGATCATTTTCTCATATGCTGGATCAATGTAAAGACTGGCGAATGGCTTTGTATTATTTTAAAGTACTTTCTACATGATAGTCTTAAGTACTACAAACAATAAATATTAGCTAACGAATTTTACCAGCATCAATTTTTTGGTTATCTAAGTGCATGATATCTAATTTCATTTCACTTTAACTTTTCGGTGCAGAAAAGTTAGCTAGGTTCATAGCGTTCCAAATCATAACACGTACATTTGTCTCAAAATTAATAATCAATGATTGTTAATACATACGATATTATTGATTTTCGTGCGATCTGAAAATTGAAAAAAACTGAAGAAAATGATGCAAATGAAGAAAGTAATCATTACATTACTGTTTTTTTACAAACTTAAGCAGCCATAGGCATATGGATTACTTCGATTGTTTTAGGTTTTAGTGTGGTGAAATGACGTAAATCAAATTTATAACTTTAATTTTACTCTCCGTAAAGCTTTGCCCTCAATGAAAATATTATTTCAAATATTTTATTTTGAAAACTAATTCTAATTATCCGTTCAGTCGTTCAACACGCCTCAGAACAAAAACAATATTTAACTGTTTTCGGGTTCGTTGTTTGCTACATATTTTTCGGTTAGTAAATGTAGATGAATCTCTACGAAACAAATTAAATTGGGGCAGAAAATTCGACTCAAATTTCTCATATCGTCGTACGTACCTCGAAGACGTAGACAAGCGTTAAGTGCCGCCCGTAGCTTCTAATTACCAATCCATTTGCTGGACGATGTTCTATTTAGCAAAGACCGACGACCACATCAATAAGGTTACTGAAGGGGTTATTGCGATTTAAAAATGATCAAAAACCGAATCACCTTACCATTACCAACACAACGAATTCACTGAAACCGATGCACATAAACGCAAAAATTGCGCATAAATTACACACAAAGTAACGTAAACGATGCAATCATCCCCCGGAATCTCCTCTAAATACACGCTCTTGGCCTCTTTTGGGTTGATTAAATAATTTTCCTTCGCTGATCTTCTCCTCTCACTGATCACTTTCACTTCCAACAGCAGCACCAAACCCAGCAACGGCTAGACTGCGGTCACAATTTTACCGTGTTTCGTAATTTATGCTCTCAACTATCGTGCCCATGAACCTCCGCTGTCCCACACGCCCGACAGCAATCGACAGTGGTTTCAGAATATTTACCCCCGAAGAGCGCTTCAATTAGCATAATTCAGCTCTTCAACTCGTGGCAAACTTATACTCCACATACACACACTCGTCTCACACACGCGTATAGAAGCTCTAATAACAATCAACAGGCGACGATAGCAAATCGTCGTTTATATGAAACCCACTTGGGACAAATTCTCCTTCTCCGTTACACGCTGACCACGACGATACTGGGTTACACCGATTGAAGATTTATGAGACTGAAGATGGCAGAACGAGTAGATGATTTTCAATAACCACTTCACCCGGGATCATACTCTCGAATGGCATCCAACTTATAAACTCCCAGTGGTAGATGCTGCACATGCGACTTGTACCGTCGCGACGTTGTCGTTGACTGCGTTCTTAATCTTCCGCTTTCGTCAACCTGTGCCACACTGAACACAACACCGTTCACGAATCATTTAAATCCATTTGCTTCACCTCTTTCGTCACATCCCACCGCACCGTGCCTACGGATAAAGGCCGCGTGGCACTGATGTATTCAACGGGATTGATAAATCGACAATGCATCAACGAGATCAAAGCATCCGCGCAAAGCACACTACACTTCACGAACAGAATATTCACGGCACAAAATACACACGAATAGCAGAATCAACGGTCGTATTAGCACGGTAGCATTTTTCATGCCTGCTGCATCCATTCTTCAATTTATCCTAACTAATCCTCCTTTTCGTTGGATTAAATTGACAAGAGATTAGGACTGGAACACTCGCAAACTTGATTATTTTTCCATTTTGCTCGTCTGGAGATTATAGACCACGTCACAACCTTCCCAGTTGGCCACCGAATCACTTGTGGCGTCTTACGCGTTCTTTCAAAAAGGAAGACTCATCACGCAGCACAACAGATCACGCGAAGCGTTCATACCGGCATTTGAATGTTTACTGAGAGCTGGTGCGAGAGATCTGGCAGACGCGAGTGCCGTCTACTTAGTTCCACCAGCTACGCTACTTAGTGCTGGCGAGTACGCGCGAAAACCGAAACCGAGCCGACCGAAGCATACTGCTCGATTCTATCCGTGGAACATGATGGGCAAAGCAAAACATGCAACATGTTATCGTTGCGCTCTTGCTGAAGTTCATGCTTTGGTGGAAACAATTTGTTATGGATTTTGGACTCACTAATGCGTTGTGGCGAATACCATTGAATTGCAAGAACATTTTAATACGCTCTGCTGTATGCTAACATGTTTTTATGCTGAAGCTTTCTTAAAAACCGAAGGTTTCCGAGCGCGGTCTCCTCGGAAAACTGCTCGACTCGATCGGCATGTGTATTCGCTCGCCACGTGTTTCGTAAGAAAGGGTGATGTTAAAGCACAATCCACCAGCGTGCTGGGAAAACGATGAAAGGTAAAAGGAAAATCGGATTTTTGAAGCGAGGGGACATTTCAATGTCCCTTGCGAGGATGCGAGTTAAAAAAGGAAGCTTTTCGACCGTTTTTTCCCCTTCAATGTTGTTGAAAATGATGATGGATGAAGCGTTGATAAATAAGGAAAATTGACTCCAAAGTAAAATAGTGACCTGAAAGAGGATCATTCAGTGAACCGATGGAATCAATTAGGATTGAGAGATTGATCCAATGGAGCATGAGATATTATAAGACCTAGTCCAAGGACAGGGCTAGAACGCTCAACAATTTGACACGTAGGAAGGCGTGAAAGGGAAAGCCTGAAAGTGGCATCGAATGAAACCCCGCTTTTCGGACCTTCCGGAGTAGTTGTGCGGACAAAATAAAAACCGTCACAAACGAGATTGACTCTAATCCGATTAGTATGACGGCCTAGCAACGCGAACGAGTTTTGGCCACAGACCATCTGTCTCCTTAGCATGGCTCACCCCGATCTCTACACGAAGGCATCATTTGAATGTGCCAGATTAAACTCCAACCATTGTCTCCTTTTCACACTTTCCTCTCCTTTGCTTCGGCCTTGGATACCATGATGACAAGGGAGCGTGTCTGCAATTCGGCCATCCCTTAACAACCATTTAAGTTCTATTGATGGCTCGTTCTCCATTACAAGAAGGAAAACTTACGACAGATGCTTATGAATGGTGGAGCAGAAGCGGCGAAAACAGGCGGAGTCCTTACGCACGAGCTAGAAGCAACTCGCGCAACATTACTATTCGGCACGTGTCGCGACGGCACACGTTTCTTGTATGTGCATTCGTTACGATGAGTGGCCCATTAAGGAGGTTGCGACTGGTTCATTGATTTTATCGATTAACAGGAGTGGATTGCTCAAATTTGCGCCAATATTCTAATGGCATATCGAAATGCCTTCCGGCACGCCCTATTACAGGCAACGTGATGCGAATCGTGATGGTATCCGAAATAATGTGCACCGTTGACAGCATGAGAGTGATCTGGAATTCATTTACAAGACATCTCACGGTTACTTACGGATGGCTTAGTTTTGCCGAAATGTTTGAAGGTGAATTGCGCTCGGTAAACTATCTTGCCGGTGTTTGAATATCATGATAAGGCGAAGTTGTTTTTCTGCAACACTATCATTTACGACTGCAAGAATTCAAAAAGTATGCAATGGACTTAGCTATGATGTCGTTTTACTAAGTTTCAGATCATTCATAATCATAATAAAAAACATAAACCTTCCGCTGGTAGCGTCACTTTGGTTACACTGGATACTTGTTTGCTTGTTCTCCTGTTGCGTACAGAATTGTTTTTGCTGCATTTTCATGAATATAGATCGTATTTCAATATTTTCACCCAAGCCCTGAAGCCAACCCAAACACCCCGGCTCCGATGTTACAATGTATTGTATTGACGCTGATTGATCACCATAATAGTTGCGTATTGACCGGATAAGAAACAAGCGGATATGAAACAGGAGTACGTTCTACTTGTTACCACAGCGTCGAGCGAATGTCGAAAAAAAAAGTAGAATATTTGTGACGGTACTTTGCATTCTGCATGAGCGAAACAATTTAAGCTCGCAGGCATCTTACATTGCCCTCGTAAGCCATGGTGGCCAGAGTGGCCAGCCATTCCAAAGGTTTTCTTTTGCTTGCTACTCGTCGCGTGAATGCTTCACTTCCACTGTTTTCCAACAAAAAATGAAGACGTCAAACACTAGCTCGGCAAGATGGGCCTGTCCGTTGCAAGCATCAATTTGCGGCGAATCAAATTCGATGAAGAGGAAGCGTGTTTTCGTTGGGGAAAAATTATGTTTTCACTCTTTTCAACTGAGCTTTCAGAGCTCAGTACTTACCATTTTCTTTGAATAGAACGACGCATCGGCTTTCCGACGCGACAGTTGAAGTGTAATTTGATGGAACGATCGACTACAGAATTTTCACTCTGACCGTCCCTTATATTGTACCCGTCGTCGAGTAACTTGGTTTTAAGCCAGCAAAACAAATGACGACCCCCATTGGTGCACATGCTCGATGGTAGAATACCATTCACGGCGTAAAATTTACTTAAAATACTCTTAAAAATCGAAAGAAATATAATGCAATCAAAAGAAAATACAGGAACAATCGAAAAGAATATCTTTATGTACCTTTAGGATTACTGTTGTAATCCAATCAATCGTCGTTTGTGATAGAATGCATGTTAATGGTTATTGGTGCTGCACTGTCCACCTTTCATGTTTGTTTTTCATGATGTTTGTCATCTATTCTTTGTATCGGTAAACATTGTGCAAACATTGTAGTGTTTCACACATTGTTCTGAGCGATAAGTCCAATTCATTGATTGAACTTTCATTTGCTTAAACAGCGTAGCGTGTGAAATAAATCATTCATATTGTGAATTACAAATATATGTTCTGAAAACCGTCATCTCGATTGCGGAAGATAAAATTAAATGCCCAACAGGGTACAAAGTAAGCGTTGTTAGAGGGCAAAATATTACATGTACTCATTTTTATTTCAACAAATAAAATAATTTCAACATCATTTACTTATCACTACTTCTCTGATCGAAAACCTCCCGGCGAAACATGAAAACCATATATCCATTTCGAACGATCAGGTGCTTATTTCCGAAACCCGGTTAGAAATCATGAACGTGTTGCATATGGGACGAATACCGGAAATACTAAAGTTTACTATCCTAAGGCACATCTTTTTTTCGAATGCAATGCAGTTTTCCTGTCTACTTTCTCACTTGCTCTCTTAACTTTCTTGGTCTCATGCGCATTTTCGCTTCTGCGGTTCAAAAAATTCTGAAATCCTGAAAAATAAGCTATACTAATCAGTAGAAGAATAATACTTCACGTAAGAGGCTGGAGTATGCTGTAAATGGAAGATAGCAGTGAATTTAGCATGGGGCAGATGTGTGAAAACTGTTGAGGAAAGTTCCAAAAAACCTGCTCCTGCTACTGAGTCTGCTGAAAAGTAATACTTCAACGTTTTACGATTTGTTATGCAGCTACCACTGACGCTGCTCTTGCTGCAGCTGAAGCTTCTGACTTTTTTGTTGCTGCCGTTGCTATTGTTTCGGTATCTCTATGTTACCGCAAAATGCGATATTCAACCTAACCGAACTTCTGACTGTGAAAGGTCACAAATCCTCACCGGGGCCAGAGTGCTTGTGGCAGCTGGGTTTTACAGGGAGCAAAAGAAAAAAATAAAATGGACACATCCGCACATACCACAGCAGCGCTATCTGGCAATGACCGCCTTCACCAATTCGTCGGCCCCGATTGCAAGATGCATTTTTCATTCCAAATGCCATTTCTGGTGTGTATCGTAAGAGAAATAACGAAATCCGAAACACATGAGAAGACGAACGCTATAACAAGCAAGCCAAATGGAGGACACGATTAGATTAGAACGTTGGTAGTTCCTGTGGATCAGGTAAGAAAACAGGGAAATGCAATTACAGTCTGCCTGGCTGGTAGTCTCACAAACTGACTGACTGACTGGCGAATTCAGCCGGTTGGTTATTTGGTACATCGGTGCAAAAGTTGCCAACCTAGCACATAAATTGTACAGAAAAATAAAAATGCTTCTTCATGCTATTTCCACCTTAAATTGTGTTCGCGCGACCATCATTGCATACAAAAGCTGTAGCAACAGCGGAACCTTCAAGCGAGACAACCGACGGAAATGAAAAGGGAAGTCGCTTCCGTACAAGTACCGTAGACGTAGACAGAAGAAAAACAGATTAAAGTGAGAAAAAATAAAATAAACGAAAAGGCTCATCCAAACCCTCTACGCCATACTGATTCAGCGTCATAAATATGATTTGTGGAATGGAATGTTTACTTTATGAAGCAGCCTAACAGCCATCGCGCCCCGAGAATGCGGTATCTGCGCCGCGACCGGTATCTCGGAATCATGATCGTTGCGGTTAAAATTAAATAATGGAACCAGGAAACCTAACCCGGAACGCAGCTCTTCCGAGACTGTTGAGTAATAAATAAAACGTTGTATGAATGATGAGTGTATCTGATCGATTCCCTCCCAAGTGGCATCCTAGAGTGTTTTGCACTGCATACCATACACAACAACTTCCGCTGTTGCACTGGATCCTTATGTTAAATTGTACTTCCAGCACATCTGTTCCCCATTGAAAGGAAAGTTACGAATGGAATGGGAAGCAGATACAAATGCAAAACGGAAAAGAATGTGAATCCCAAGAGCATCCGTTGCTCAGGAGTAGAACGTCAGGACCGAAGTTTGATTGCCGCGCACGAATAGGAACGGCGGCAGATCCCGGCTCAGTGCCTCGAGCCAGGCCATGTAGAGGGGAGCCGAGACAACGCCCTTTCGAGGCATCGGCAGCGTCATCACGACCAGATCGGATTTGTCGGAATGTTGTAATAAATACTCGCGCAAGTTCAGATGTCGATTCGTTTTGTCCTGAACTGCTAGCAGTTCTGCCTTCGAGATGTACGAGGAACCGGCTGAAAGAAAACCATAGGTGGAAAGAGTCATTGTTATAAGTTTGTTATACTTTCTAGATAATGTAATAATACTGAAGGGAAATTCGATTATTATTTTGAGCAGTGTAACATTATTCCTTTGACGCAACCTTGGTTGGCAGTGGGTAAGTGTATGAGTTAGAGATCGGTTAGCATGACCCAACATGAATGAATGCAAGGAGGGCATCAGATAATTTCAGGAACATGAATGACGTAATACTAATTAACTTGAGATGCCAATCGATTCTGTTATGAAATTGTCACACAAGTGATAAAGGAAGTGTCACGAAATATAGGAGTAATAGGCTGTAGGCAAGTTCCCATTCCTTTTGCGTCATCTGTCACCAGTCTTCCTAGAAAAAACCTGGCCCGCCGCCTGTGCTCACCTGTGCTACTGTCGGAGTTATCATCCTTCACGGTAAAGTCATTAATTAATTCCTTGAAGAAATCGGTCATGTTCTGATTCGGCTTTTTCGTTACATCCGGTAGCAGCTGTAAATCGGAGTAATCAATACGGAATTTTGCCAGCAAACTGGCCATGTTGCGCTGCTCGAACTCGAGCTCTGTCTTGCGGTTGGCGAGGGCGAAGACACGCAATTTGCAAGAGCTCCAGTTACGCCTGGTGCTGATGATGTACGGTAGCAGCAGCGTCAGCCCACCGTCATCGTAAAGCCAGTAGACGTCGATGATGCCGGTTTTCTTCTTTGAAGTGAACTGTGTCAGCTCGTCTAGCACCTCTTTCGGTAGTTCGGCCCCACCCGGACCACGGTACAGTAGGGACGGGTCACCCCGTTTCAGTGACCGTTGAGTGTTTTCCTGCAGCGAAAAAAAGGAAGCGAATGTTGAAGAAAAGCAGCTTGTGAACAAGTTTTCTCCAGATTCCTTGCCAGATTGATCTTTTCCGCTTACCGTTATGAGCTTCGCGTTGATATCGATTGGGTCGGGGGCTACTGAGATGGTTTTGCTCAAATCACTTGTACTGCTGGCTGCAAAAGGACACGACAGAAACATGAGTTTCCGAATTCGAGGCGAACGAATTCAATCGAATTGGGATGGTAAGACGACCGATTGTATTACAATGAAAATGATAGAGAAGAGAATGCTTAGAAGCATCATCATGCTCAGCGAAACAGTATCTTTCAGATAATTGTTATGTTTTTTCTCCTAATATTTTTCTATCCAAAATCTGCTAAGGGTGTTTTTTTTATTTTCCCAAAGTGATCTGCGTGTCTGCGTCAAAATCTATTCATGCGAACCGAAGGGATCCTGCCGGTATTGCAATTTGTCTCATACAGAAATTATACATTGACTTTCCTTGCGCAACAGTATATAAGGCTAGGGTATACGACGCTCGTTTACTTACCTTTCAAATTCTTTGAGTTCTTCTCATTGACCTCCGATTGGTCTACTCCATCGGTACGAATTGGAATTGTGTGAGGGGACGAAAGGGATGCGTTCGTTCCGGGTGCAAGTTTGTACACATTCCATCATTCCAGGCGCATTCATTGGCATCGCCATCGAGAGCAGCATCGATACCATCATCAACGTCCCCAACGTTCCGGATATTTATTGCGACATTCCAGGTGCAGAGTGTATATTGCGGTGAGTAGTCCGAGGAAGGGTTGTGCGAAAGGTTGGTTATTAGATCAGGCAAATGGTGTTTGGGTGTTGGTTTGATTTATAGTGTGTGCGGCATGCAGTAAAAGAATCGAAGAAGAAGGAGTGAAGCATCGGAAAAACAAACAGCGGCTAATGCTCCCCTTCTTTACGTATCGAAGCCGAAACTTACCTTGCGACACATTACGGCTTAGCGAATCACAGCTGCCATGTAGAGAGCTTACTTTGTTATGGCCAATCAGATCATTCGTACTGTCGTTAGCTACCAGCGTACTCCGCGGGTATTCCGAGATGAACTTGACCATGTCTTCGCCCAGCACCTGCGAGTAGTCGAACCCTTTGCTGACACGCAGTATCGCCACTGATAAGTACATATCGAGCGCCTTGTGCACCACGTTGAAGTACTGCTCCAGCTCCGAAGCCTCACACTTATCCCAGTCGCTCTTATATCCCATCAGCAACACATTCGGGCGCAGCTTACCAATGCCCGAGGCCTGCATGATTGCTCGTGCACCCGTCTCAAAATCATTATCGTCAATCAGCGAGTAGAAACCCTTCACCTTGTGCCGCCGGCACCACTCGGCAGCCTTCTTCTGCAGATGGTTGCGATACTTCTGTGACACATGCGTTTTGGTAACATGGCCGCATACCAAGAGCGACAGTTTTTTTGTCAATAGGTAAGCAAAGTTGACGAGCAACGGTCGCGCACTTGGATGACCGCATAGAACCAGTATCTGTGGCCGGTAGTTTTTGACGTGCTCTTCAACGTTGTTCAGCTGTTGTACCGACATTAGCGCATTCTTGTACGTTTGCGCCTGTGTTGTCGAGCCCCAGTTAACATCCGGTTTACGGTACGATACGACCAAATACAGCGTCAAGACGGCCGCAAAGGTGACCAGTGCCGTTGGCCACGATATCAGGAACATCACCGCAATGCAGAAAATAGCACCGAGCAGACTTAACCACATGTTATAATACTGAAAATAAAGTAAAGTTTGCAACGATTAATGTCGATCTTAGATCTTGCGACTTAGAGCCGCAATACAAACCTTAAAGGTTGGCCTCCAACCGACCGGCTTTGCCAAGCTGGCATGGAATGTACTAAAGTTAACGAGACAGTACGCCGCTAGGAAAAAGTTGGAGATAAGCGGGGCAATCATATTCAGATCACCGACCAGAATGACTGCTACCGAGATGATAAAGGTCAGGATGTATCCGCGGACCGGTTCGTTGTTTTTGCCAAAACCCTTGCCGAACCAGCTGATCTTCGGATACAGCTTGTCTTTGCACAGTGCCTGAAAAACCTTAGGGGCCGACACAAGGCTAGCAAGTGCGGACGAGAGCGTGGCGGCGAAGCATCCGGCATAGATGAGCGGTCCAAATGCAGACACCAGTTCCATCACCTGGAACGAGTTGTGCAGCCCGTAGTTGCATCCTTGCACCAAACACTCGCTAAAGTCCCAGGTCCCGTTCGTGACATCGGTGAGGTTACCGCTAGCATCACGCAACACGGTAGCACCCGCAATGATGGCCATGCCGACGTACGAGAACGATGTCAAAGCTATCGCCAGTATCGTACCCTTCGGTATTGACGAGGACGGATCCTTCAGATCGCCGCTAATGTTCGCTCCGGCCAGAATACCGGTAGCAGCCGGGAAGAAGATCGAAAACACGGAAAAGAAATCGTGCTTCGTACCCTTGGCCTCTCGGTAGTCGGAATACAAGTTGTCCATCAGCACCGTCCCATTGTATCCGACGAAGCCGCGTGCCACGTCAAGCTCCGATTTCGGTCCCCAGACCGAACCGAACAAAAAGTCAGCGATCGCCACCAGCAGAATGATGAGCAGCACGACCTGGGCCTTCGCTTCCCACTCCATACCGACGACTACGATGCAGAGCAGTATAATGATTGTGATGCATCCAATGATCCGCACGTCGTTCACTGCACCATCAACAATCGACAGATCGAACGTGGCCAGTAGGTCGATCATCGACTCACAGAAACCCACCACGTACATGGCGCATGCTACGGCGTTGGCCAGCGAGAAGATCAGTCCAATCGAACCGCCAAACTCCGGACCGAGAGAGCGAGAAATCATGTAGTAGGTTCCACCGCCCTTGATCACACCATTTGTGCTGCACGCAAGACGTTGGAAGAAGAATAAAAATTATCCATCAAAAGGCGGTTAATGAGAGATTTTGATGATGGTCTTACCTTATCGCAGACATGGATAAGGCGGTAATGGATGTAACGACGGTCGTGAGACTAATAAGAATTACCCCCTGTAAAATACCTGCCTGGCCGACCACCCAACTTAACCGTAGAAACAGCATCACGCCCCAGATGTTGAGCAGACAGCGCATCAGCACTCCCTTGATCCAGCCAAACTTGATGGCACCACCTTCCATATCGACCGGTTCATGCACCGTGCCACGGCGCATCGTTTCCTGGAATAGGAACAAGCAGAATAAATCAGACGTTCGGTGTTTTCTCGTGCAGTTTTTGTTGTTTCTCCTGCAAGCATCCCCTGCTAATACCTTAAACTAAGATCAAATATCTCGCATAGCATCCCGTTTAGTGCTATTGCAATGGAGCAAAATGACCCCGCATCGTCTGTAGAAGAAAAACCGGGATTGATTGCATCGATACATTCCATGAAATGGGAACATTACCCACCTCGGTGCGAAACAGTTTCTCCGGTATCAATAGCGTGCTCAATTGACCACCAGGTGTGCCAAGAGAAATCCTTACTCAACACTAACAAATTCCCAGGCAGAATGACAGTGCGCAAAGTAACGAGTGTCTGGAGGGTTATGGGAATTGTATGAAGTGAAATTTAATCTACCTCAAATCGCACCCAGCGAAAAAGAGGGAATTACTTGCAACACGTTTCTATGCTGCCATTGAGCGCGAACCGTGAGTAAACTCCGTTTTCCCTCCCGGCAATTCGGAGGAGTAGAGCGTCCTGACAGGTACCCTACCGTGGAATGCTGCGGCTGTCGACAGTCGTGCGGATGTTCAATTAAAAATGGAATGTTTTCCACGAGTCGACCGAGAACAACGATACGAGGTGCAATGGACAGTGGAAACCGCGGAGTCCTGGAACCTGTCGCACTCTTTCAATTAATATTGCGGCACACATACACCTACATGCGGCCCCATGGCTATTGTGCTTTACCCAATAGCATGGTATGTTTTTAATAACTCGCATTGTAACTGAACGATGCCCCGATACAATCACACTTCCTGGATCACTTTACAGTAATTTTTAAATTCAATGAAAATTTGCCTTTGTTTTGCTCGCACGAAACTGCCTATTGAATATTCTACTAGAATTACAGCCAGTCCTACAAGCCAAACGAGCTACAATGTACGAACGAGCTAAAAATTAAATAGTCCCTACTTTACAAATCGCTTTGTTACATCTACAGTGGTATAAGTATCATCTAATTGGTACATGTTGTTTTATTTTTCTAAAATTATTTAAATCATAATATAAGAACAAGAACTCATGATATAAGTCTAATATGGATATACTTTATATACGTTTGTAAAGAGCATGCTTGTACCATTGAATGCTACAAAATCCTCAAATTCAGCACTTCAATTAGCAGAACCTATGACGCTCGAGCAAGCATCAGGCGCCCCATTTAGTTTTGAATTAACGCGAGAATCAAAAGATTACGTTCAAAGAGCAATCGACCAAAGAGCAATCAAAGAGTAGTTTTAACAAGCTTGATTGGATTGAAAAATCTTTCCGTTCTCCCTTCATGAATTATACTCGCTTAGTTGCTCGAACTAGTGATATGAAACGGCTCGCCTCATGCGTGGATTTGTTCAAACATAACAATACTAGCTTTGCACACATTAGTCATGCTGCAGTGCAAGGGTTCGCATCGCGAGTATCGTATCAATTCCATTCATTTCGCAGAATCGTCAATATAAGGGTATGCATGTATATTCACCATCCGAACTGCTGATTGCTACTAATTGGAGACCACTTTTCCGATCTCCCTACTGGTTAGTTTTAATTAACCTGAACGCCCAAGCGCGACCTACATCACGCTGTTGAGCGGCACGATTTTTAGAACACCCCGCACGACGCATGGCAGATCCCTCAGTTTTGCCCATTCATTGGGATAGGAAAATAACCTCGGACGAACACATTTTCGTCAATTAACCAGCTGCCCCTCGTCACCACGGCAGAGCTTCTGATGCAATTAATTAATCAATTCCATTAACATCTCACCCACAGCGAGCAAAAGCAACGAACCTCTAGTTGCTTGGGGGAACATGCGATTTGGTCAATTTCCTTCGGAGCAGCCTTGGATATTTATTGGAGAAAATTCTTTTTTTTATGCTTCGGGAACCTTGTTCCTGGTCCAGCATCCGGGCCTAGCTCTTACCTTGTTTGTGATTGAAGCATCGTGCAGTTCGTCTAGCGTGGGTCTCTGGTTGCCTTGAAACGACAGGATGTTCCGATAATTATCCATTCGTGGAAGCGCTTCCCGTGTAAAGTGCCTGTGTTTTCGGAAGATACGACCGCCAAAGAAGAGGGACAGGAAGCAAACATGAAATCACAAGGAAAATTAAAGCATTCGACCGTCTTGTTTGTTCTGATCAATGATTATTACGAATGTCACTGCACATAGCAAATGCTGGCTACCGGAATGATACCGGAAAATAATCAGCTTGTCGTTCCGTTTCGAGCCCTTCCAGAGACACGCTGCCATGAACATTAACGTCATCGACCTACTCAGCAGTACCACCAAGGGGATGAACGATTCCTCGTAACTGCATGAGCTAGAATTTCATCTTCTTTTTTTTGCGAGTAACATCTTGGATTCACACGTAAAATTGAGTGAGTTGACTGAAATCCTAAATTTCAGTTCCCAGAACCGGATAATCAAACCACAAGTATACGGCATCATCTTGTATTGCATGCAATGGCTAAAGTATGTATGAACAGATCCGCTGGTTCTTTGGAATGCTGTTTAATCTGTGTCTTGGTCGGATTTTAGGAGCCGCGACGAAAAACAAAGAACGCCAAGCGACAAAGCGACAGATGACACCTACCGAAAGCTGCGTGCGTAACGATTCTCATCGATAAGCGTATCCTCCTCGTCGTCATTTGAATCGGATTCGCCGCCTTCGACATTGAATCTGGTCGAGTGTTTCCGTTGTTTTGGTTGCTCTGGGTCCCGGTCACGGTCCCGATCGGTTCGGAAGCTGCTGCGAAGTGACTGGAGACGCGAGGTGCGGCGCTTTACCATTTCCTCCGGGAACAGGTCATCCTCGGTGACCGGTTCGGCGGTACCGTTTCCGGGACTAGCGCCACCACCAGCCGGATCGTCGTGATTGACAAGATTAACCTGGAACCGATTGGCTGACTGATTGCGCGGCAAAGCACTCATCTCTACATCGTTCGCTGCCCTCGATGGCTGGTCGGTTGCCATGATACGGCGAGACACACGATTTTCAGAAACGGACAGAAATCAGAACAAACGTTTTCATGAGCCTCGGGCACAGCTCATACGGTTATCTGAAAATAAGACGAAAAAAAAAGAGAGAAGTGCTGAGTGTTAGAAGGGCTTTTCAGATTTATCCTAAGAAGTTCTTTTCCTATTCTGTTTGCTCAGTTTTTTATGCACTTTACAGGTTTTCATAACATCTCCATTTATCCATGTTAAAAGTCCGTTTGTAGTATTTTCTCCGTCTGCTCATGATGTATTTTTTCCATTTCTCAAATCTATTAAACTCTGGGGCTTCTATTTGGTTTTCACTTGCTTGAAAGAATCTTTCAGTTAAATTAGAACCAAATTTTTTAATAGCTACTTGATGAAGCTTAACTACCTTGTCATTTACAATCTACATTTAAAAAACATACCAAACATACATTTTTAATGATACTACTAGGTAGCTTATTGTAGCATCCTTGGAACTCACACTATCACGACCATAAAATATACCATGAAGTCGTAGTTGCTTGCCCTCATCGAAGCGTCCAGCCTCACAATGAATTACGAGTATAATGGTTGTTTCTTGGGTGATTGATTTCCATTATTGACCGGTAGTGAAAGCCAAGATCGAAATGGTCAAGGGTCAATAAACGCATCCGTTTTGCCGGATCCTGACAGTCTGTCACGATGTTATCAACTGTCAGCAGCGTCAGGCTTCGGTAAAGAAAGCTGATGCTGACGATATCCTTGGATGGATGAACGATGTCCTTTGAGCACGTGCCTCGCCCCAGACGAAATGGAGCCTTTCGACGGAGGCATACTGATCACTAACATAAACCAATGCCTGAATGTGCAACTATCTTCTTCTCTCCTTTCACAAAGATATTGAAGTTGATGCATTTAGTGCGACCCTCATGGACAGTAGAATGATGGATGTGCAAATTGGCATGAAAGTAGGGGCTCTCTACTGCAGCGTGCGGTTGGTGCACAGAACAATAACCGCTGCCATGGTGATAGAGTGAAAAGGTGTATGACCTACAGCTTCAACCATCGGGACGGATACCTCAGCCGCGGTTGACCGTAATGTAATCGATTAACGGGTTTCCTGCAGACGGTGTGACAGCAAAATGGTATTGTATACGAGAATAATCGGTCATACTGAAAATGTATCCTAGAACAGAAGTACCCATCAAGCCCTTAGCTTAAAGAAACATGTGCTTAGTAAAGATCTACATAATTTATAATTAATCTCTCACCGAACCGCCCAGACCACGATGCGAGACTATAAGCCGAACGGCACAACAAGCATAGTATACACTGCACCGGATTTCCTGAATCCGATTGGTGAAAGTAGTAGGTTACCTCCCTGAGGATTGCTTTGTAACGTGAAACGAGACCGCATCAGGTGGTTCGGATGGAAAACCATTTCGACTATGCTGGATACTGATGCGCACGAACTCTGTGACTAGAGAAAACGCCTTCCAATTCTTCCCTCGAAAACGTCCTACGAAGCATTGTGATGGTCCGACGGTCCTACAAAGCATCCTGATGATGGTTTGGCAAACTCCCAACCGACAGTTTCCTATGAATGTGTTGGCAGAATAGGAAAGCATGGCGTACTAGAACAAAGTTTACTTTGATCTTCGCCAAGCTCGTTATCGGCGATGGTGTGGACATTGGTTCGTTATGTTTCTTGCTTCATTCATGTAACCGATCAACACTATTCTGCAGTTAAAGCGTGGCACAACCAACGTAGCATTAAATTTCTATAAAAGGATTGCATACCATTCCCGTTTACTCATTTGATATAGCATCGCAGTTTTAATACGTTTGTAAATAACTTCGGCAGCAGAACCAACCTGAAACACTATGCGATCAGAAATTGGTTTTCAATCATCCGTGGCACGCGTGTTCCAAATACGCTGCTGTCGTATGTCACGATGGCAACGGAACTGGTGAGACTCCCTTTCCAGTGAATATGCAGCCTCTCTACTGGTTCCAATGCTAACAACGAACGCAACGCAGTGTTAAGCAGTAGAGCAGCACCAGTAGCTGGAATTTGTGGATTTTTATGCTCGTCCCATCACGACCCATTGGTGCTCGCGCTCAAACCAAAAACATCACGAATCCGGTATGTTTCACTGATTAAAATTTAAATTGAATCGCAAAAAGTGTACGTGTGTGTCCGTCCGGACGCAATTGCTACCGAGTCAGCTGCGTGCAACGCATGATACATATGTGCTCCTTTTTCACATTTTATTCAATTTTCTGTTTTATCAGGCCTTACCTTCTGGCCAAATGGACCTTGGAATGCTGGTGGCGTTCGGTTATGATTTTTGTCGTCGAATGAAATTAGCATTCCAGGGAGCGGTACTCGGACCACGATCCGTTGCGACAGGAGGTTCGGGTTCGATACCGTACGAATCAATTGAACTTCAAACAGATCAATCCTTCCCTGGTGTGCGACTACTACCATGCGGACGAGTGAAAGTGAAATCCAAGTTCGATTACCACGACGGCAGTATCGATCCTTGCAGCAGCGTGCAAACGGCGAGACGTGCCTGGAAAGTCTCGACGACACTTAACCCGGATTGAACCAACATGTGACTCGGAATTGCTTTAAATCGCGATGAATTGGCGAAGCTACGCGTGCTATCCGTAGCCATGCTGCTACTGGTGCTACTGGTAATTTCCACAAATATGCCACGAATCCGCCAGATTCCCCTCAGCAGATGGGTTCTCCTAGGAGCGAGGCCTCGAATCACCCATAGGCAAGCATTAAAAAATACGCCACGACACATTTGAGTGGCAAAAAGAATTAATATTTGTTTGATGTCGTGTTTGCATGCGTCATTTACGTGATTTAGCGCTCTATTTACCTTTAACAAACACAAATAAAATCACTAAATTTTATCACTCAACCGCTGATTGGCGACATAAATTGACTCAATAATTGCTCTCCGCCCGGATTGGTCTTCCTTCAGCAGTGGTTCACGTGCAGCCACCGGAGACCATAGTCAACTGTTTTGCTGTTGGTTTGAACTGATGTTTACTATTCGCTATGTTCGAGCTCACCGTGCGCCGTCCCTTCCAAACGAAACCAACAAAAAGCCTATCAGCGAGTGCTGGCTGCAGCACCACCACTACCACTGTCAGTAGACGATAATTAGTGCTGGGCAAATATTGTGCGAAACGATAAAGCATTCCGGAACCAGCCCGAGACCCACATTCCCGTACGCATTCCCGGTGGTATACGTTCCATCCAAAGTGAGGGAACTCACCGGTGCCGAGGTGCAAAACGAGGTGCTCTAAAGCGGTTCGTTGGAGGAAATGCATAAATGATGTGCCATGTACCCGACACAATCATTAGAGGAACGAACCTAATTTACAGTCATTGATAGTCGCTTGAACATTCATCTGACGCGTCAGCATCAACATGACGGTTGCTTGCTTGCTTGCTTGGAATTAGTCGGACACGCGGTTCATTGACCTACGGGGTATTTAGTTAGCATCACGCACGATTGCGGTTCTCCAAAAGGGGCTCGATACGGGGATGACGGTCACGTCAGTGACATCATAGGTAAATTAAAAACTCATTTGCTGTTTCCTATAGTAAGGTGGTATGTAACCTGTATAATGAAGCATTTCTATCACGCTCAATATTTTGCTTATTACTGGTGAATAGACAACTCCAGCAGTTGTTAAGACAGGCTGTGGGGACCAGTATGCTCATTTTGAAGAGCATAAAATCAATTTTCGTTCTAAAGGAATCATTTCCATAGCACCAAAGCACCAGCAGTACTTCAACATTGCGCAATCAAGGGCAGTATACCCTAGAGCACTTCAAAGCGATAAACATGGAAGGGAACAAATTCACAAAGAAGCATTGAGGAAACATTGGCCGCGTTACCGACGTTACAGCATTAGGTGAAATATTAGCATGCTGTGTACTTGTGAATACTACTGAGAGTTGTTGTTTGCTGCCGGTGTCGGAAGCGCCTACTTCACCACAGCGATTCGCCGGTTCGAGTTTAAATGGAAAACTTGTGTTTCAGCAGGCGCCGATAGAGCGGCAAATGTACTGTTGTAGAAAACTGCGAACGTCTCCAAGATGCTACGTTTCGAGTGGCTCCAGCAATTTTTGAGACTGAAAACTCCTTCATAACGCGACCCTAATGGAGGGGTGAACAAGGGAAAGGGTGGTGATGCCGGTTTCAAGAGCATCCCCTTGAAGGGATGCGGTCCGGTTTCGTTCGCCTTGGTCAAGGATATCATTGCCGCGACTGGGTGACCCCGGTCCGAAATGCACAGATGCCCGGCAGCACCGATTGCCTTCCTCGGTAGAAGGAAGGAGGGTGAGGGGGGCAAGTGGGGTATCTCCTCCCTCCACACCCGCGTGCAACATATCATCGGGTTTGCAGTTCGTTTACATGTGTCGCTTATGTCTATATACATCTTGAATCGGCCAACGGCCGTCGTGGAAACGAGTTCGATCCGATCGAAAGGCACTTCAAATCTGGGGACCACTTATGGCAGCACGTTCTAGCTGGGCCAAAAACGTGACGAAGTAGCTGCGAAGCCCTGCACGTTCGGCCCCGACTCTGGCTGCGACTAATTATTCCACAATTCCGAATGCCGAAATCCGTTCGAAAGGGTCCGTTCGACCGGTTTGCGCTTCGCTTACGCAGCCACGCAGCCATTAATTAATGCAGGACAGACCTTCGCCTTCGTCAGTACAAACCAACGAAGTTTGTCCACTTCGAAGAGAGAAAAAAAAAGAGAGACAGACAGGCAGAGAGAGACAGAGCGAAAGAGAGAGCGAGAGTTTCTTACGAGAGGGACCGTAATGGGTATGTTAACACCCACTGGGTTGATTTAAAGGGCCGGATCGTTGTAGTTTGAGGTGGATTAACAAGCCCCTGACAAGTTAATCAAATGTTTGTGTTAGCGTAGCAAACGTCGAGCACCCGCGAACGTGACAATCGTTAATACAAAATGACCGTCGTTAGGAGCATGAGTTTGACCCCATAAACCCCATCAGCAGCATGCTTGCAGGAGCCGTTTGATTGGAAATTGCAGCAACCGATCAAGGTGAGTAGGGTTGGGTTATTTGAAAACAAAAACAAATATGATCACACAAGATCGACTGAGAGGAATTGATTTCGTTCGCTCCGTGTACCGAAAATGAACCGAACATCATCGCCGACTGTGCCGGAGTGCCATTTTCGGAAAAAGGAGAACAATAATTTGCGGAATTTCCGTTGGCATCGGCACGCAGTTGAGTTGTTGTTGTACGAGCTAACAATGGCCATCGATCAGCCACCTTCTTAATGTCCTGCAGAAATGAGAAGCCGTAGGATTTGTTCACACTTTGCACGATTGATCACTCTTTCGATCGGCGTTCGTTGAAGTTGGAGCAGCAGCAGAGATGTTACCCATTTGTGGGCTACGGTGACCTCATTTGAAACTCTCTCGCCAACGATCGAAAAAGGTGCGTTTGAACGTTTTTGCTTGTACGCACAGCAACCAGCACGGCAGCAGTGACAGCGTCACGTGTTGACCTTACAGTGTCTCCTGTTCGCATGCAAATTCTCCTCCGAGACAATCGATGACTAACGTGGCCTGATTTATGGGTTGCACCGACAGGTTGCGTCTGTGTCGCTGGGCAGCCAAACCCAACCTTCGATCATTGGATCAGGTGGGTTCAATTACCGCCTCCACCTATATTTTATTTGTTCATTTGGCACATGAAAGAATTATGATTTATGAGATTGTATTTTTAGCTCACCATTGAATGGGAGTTCATTGAGCAAACCAGCAGTAACCACCCTGTTGCGACGCACGCGAATGCACGCAATGTTACTCACTGCAAAGCAACAATGTTACAACCGCGAATGTATGTTCAACACTGACACGCCGCAACACATCATTCGCACACCGTGCGCTGCGAAGCAAATTTCCTAAAAATGTAGGAAAGCTTTGTCAACTGATCTATCTTAAAGGGAATGGTATGACAACACAACAGACACGATACGATAGCCTTCTGGCAGTTTGTGGAAATGTTGTGAAAATATTTGCATTTGGTATGCAACGCGTTATTCGTCTGACAACCACGTGCTACGGGTGAGGAAGAAGAGCAAAACGATGGTGACCTCCGGTTTTCCGAACCTTCGTTTTCCGTTTTTCGGTTTGTTCAGTGTACATTCCCGGAGCACCGTCTTTCTGAGAAACATTATTCCCATAATGCTGTTCTATTTGAAATATCTGAAACATTTTCAGTGCAGGACATCCAACTGGTCTTCAGGTAGTCGGGAGAGATAGGGAAACAGAACGGTCAAAGAGTTCGCGTACATGCAGCATGTTGTCTGTTGCGTAAACGCTACATTTGTAAACGGAATTCGTCTGTCAAATGAAATCAAGCAATGAAAGTATATAAAATAATAAAATAATAAAATATAGGGTTAGGGTAATTAATGCAACTTTAATGGAAAGGTCGAACATATAACTATTAATAAAGTATATTTATGGACGTTATTTTATGATAATGAGAGGGCACGAAAACCAGTGCAGTGTTATATGATTCAATCAATTGATTGTATTTGAGCAATTTTCTCTATTATTTCCTCCTCGCTGATCACTCAACTTATTAACAGAATACTGTTTGATCTCCTTAGTTAAAAAACCAAATCCTTTGTTATGAAAAATTGCATTGAAATTGGGTGCGTCATTAGGTGAAACCAATGGCACTAACTGTATACACCTGGCAATGCTTGTTGATCCAATTAAAGTTTGTCGAACGAGGCGAGAAGTGAAAGGCAATCATAAATATAACGTTAAGCTCATATTCAACCATTATCTACCTTTATCCAACTCAAATTTTCAAGGCTACAGATAAGGCATTAACAACGTCTGCAAAAATATTCCCAACAAATTTTCATTTTTTGGGAGCATTTCGACTAAATACCTTGTTTAAACGACATTTTAAGGGTTTCAGCCGTAAAGGGAATGCAATGCTTTACCGTAGAAAAGAGACATTAAATCATGGTGACAAATCTGTTTAATAAATGACTTACACAGTACAATCGTTACTAGAACTTACGACTGTGACATTTTCTGTAGTAGTGTAATAATCAATTAACTACGAGCTACCTCTGTTCAATGATGTAATACAACGCCTTGTAACTCTTGCAATACGGTAAGCAGCTCTCTATCGTTAATTGTTCACCTTTACAGCTCGATAATGCCTTCCAGTTACGACGTGCTTCTATTGACAAGGAATCAACCGACCGTTGCCTAATAGCAACAGTTCAAGGTCATACCGAGACTACCAATCTGAACGCCAACCAAACTACATCGTGCAATAACACGCCTAATAAATGATAAGGAGACACGATCATCTTAAAACTCGAACTGCACCTTAAGACAAATGTAATGATTTTTTTAAACAATTAGTCGTTTCTGAGTACATCCGAGCTTCATCTCGCCAGAACCGTTGTCGTCGGTCCGATGGGAGGCGTCAGTACTGCCAGTAAGGCGAAGGCCACATCATACTGCATACTTTAATGGGTTGGCAATGAAAAATTACTTCCAGGGCGTAACCACGGTGCAAATTGCCCGGGTCACCTGTTGCTGGTAGTGGAAGCTTCCAGTACGGTTGCTTCGAGCGCCCGAACAACCGGGGCGGGATAATCATTCAGCCACTTCAACAGCTCCGTCCTTCGTCCGTGCGGCCAAGGGAAATGAAGCCAATTCCCGGCCAGGCTGGTTTGCATTTTCCCCTTCGGGCATTCAAAGGGCACTTGAGAAACAGGCTGCGCGTACTTGGAACGGGGCGGGTCCGTACGGTGACGGATGGTGATGACGAGATTTGCAATTAATATTTCGCTTCTTCTTCGATCACTCTCGATGGTTCCCGGACCTAGGGATTGTGCACGTGCACAGCACCCGATAACAGAAGTGCGCCCAGTTCCTAGTTCTCGTAGTATCCGTCGCCGTCGTCGTCTTCGTTGTCTTGGTCGTTAACAATCAATATGCAATTATGCTTGCAAGTGCATCTGAGCGCTACGTGGCGAATGGATCGCAAAGGGAAATGACCAGCTTTTCGGATGATGCACATGTGCGTCCTTCAGCTGCTCGAGTTACATGATCGGAACGAGACTATCCAAACGATATACCGTGCTGGAACCAGGAGAGGATTGATGAGCTGAGATGAAGGATGAAAAACACGGTCTATCTGTACCCTCTGCTAGTTCGCTGTGCAGTATCATCGGGAATTAGATCTGCGCTTACCCCCACCTGAGCCAAGGAGGGAAACACAAATAAAAAAACATGTCAACAGTGTTTTTATGATTGCCGGATACATATGGTATCCGTCGTGTAATCAAGCGATCCCTTGTAACGGCTAGTAAGAGGATACTTTGTTCAATTTGGTTTTAAAACTTTGACGATACTGTTGGAATGATTGCTTGATGGTTGAGCAGCTCCCCAAGTTTGTTCAGCTTAAAGCGTACCAAATGTATCCATAGTGAGGCATAGTTGATGACATCACCTACTCCCTAAGTTTCTAGCAGCAAAACATAGATCACCAGAAACGTGATCGACGGTATGGTTAATTTTACCTAATGTTATCTAGGTTACAAGATGCACGACTGAAAAAATGCTACATAGAAAAAAAATTACCCCAACAGTCTCATGGAACACGTTCGTTCCAGCTGGATGCATCCTTCGAAATGTGCATTAGCTCATGCAACACGTGCTGGAACAGTAAATGTTTACGTTCCGCCCTTGAACTACTATTGCCATTCAAAAATGCTGTTCGAGCATGGAAAAAGCGCTCATGCTAGTGGCATTACATCACGAAGCACATCAGTCTACTCTCAATGCAAGCCGAACATAAGTAGTAATACTTTTTAACGAATGAGAACCGATTGTACATCTGTGTAGATGGACAGAGACGACGCTACGAAATACTCGAATAAATTGAGAACCGGATCTCTTCTTATCGATTTCCTCTGTTAACCACTGTCAAGCATCTATTCGATACTAGACTGCCAACGTAATTGGCCAACACTGGTATGGCATGTCGCCCAGCTTGTTGACATCAATGGACCTTTGCTCGCTTCGCTCTGACAGCGACCGAGCTCACTATGTACTGCGTACCACATCGTCGCATTCATTCGGTTCAAATAACCGGATAGGGTAGTAACTGCGTACGAGGGATTTACATTTTCACCCAATGGCCGAAAGCTTCCGCAGGAAATGGCCAACGAGCTTTTCAGTGCCATCATTCAGCCCAACACTGGCGCTGGTTCCGGTGGTTTGCAAACTCCGTGCAGAACAGTAGCCGCACGTAGGTGCGAATGTAAACTTTTCTTTTCACCCAGCAGCAATTTATGTTTCCTCTTCACAATCTGTCACTGGCTTAGAGTTTAATGTGTTTAATGTGTGTAATACACACTGTAAGATTGATGGCTTTAACGAATGAACATACCTCGGGTAATCCGTGCTCATTACAATGCTGCTACGCTACGACAATCAATGTCACTTTGAGGACTATTTAGATTGCAAATCGTACCATGGAATTGACACAAGGTTATTGTGGCACCTGATATCAGAACAGGCTATTCGGAGCTCGTTTTGATAGCTGCACCAAAAATAACTTTCAAGGCCTGCAAGGACTTTGCGTAACCAGACTGTAACCAAGGATGGTCCATTGTTGCTAAGCACGCCGACACTTCTGATTAGGATTGAGCGTTGGCAAAGGGACGCCCTATCACGTAAGGAATTGATTTTAAACGAGCTGATCGTGCACGATTGAGTGTCGTCGCGATAGGTGGCAATCATCACCATCGCAGAGACAGACTGCAGTGTAGTACCTTACGCCGACCACGAGCTCGTTATCATTGCCGCGATGATGCTCTGCTCTGTTTGATGCGCCTGTTGGTGCATTATGTGTATTTACTCCATTCTCAGGATGCCATCATCAACACCATCATCGTCGCCATCACTATCGTTTGTCGCCACCGTCGTCGTCGTCGTCGTCGTCGTCGTCGTTGTCGCTGCCGTGATCGTTTGTTTTATATTTACCCTTATCCTATCTATCACCAGCTCGCCGTTTTCTCGCCGATTAAATTCAAACAAACTGCACTCATCTATTATTTATGTTCCGTTTGCAAGAGCTGCGTGCTAGACGGGCAGGGTAGCTAGCTGGCTGGCTGGCTGAATGGCTGACTGGTTCCGGTTAGTTCTCGATTCGCAACTTCCTAATGTTTAGCCTAAGCGCAGAAGCGCTCCTACTTCACCCTCAGCTGGTCTGAACAAGCAGAGCGATGCTCCAGATTATCATCATTTGCCAGCATGCAAGTGTCATGCACCCGGGCACTCCCCATTCATCTCCATGTAAATGATGGAATACCGATGGTCAATCACCTCACCGGATAGGGTGGCGGGAGTAAACTGATGGAGTAAAATTGGCATATTCATCAGCTGCATCACCTGTGGTCGTTTGCGTTTCGCTGTGTTGATAAGCTGCACCACAGTCTAGCCAGATAGGTTCCAGATAGGTGGCGTCACATCCAACGATGAGGTTAGATTGAGTGAAAACAAGACAAATCCAGATGGCAACTAACAATGAAGTGATTGCTCAACCAGCAACCCCTCCGGTGCGCCCCCCTCGGGTGGGTGATCGGTGTTCCGATTTCGATCGCGTATGGCCAACAATTGTGTGGCGTAAACCGATGACTTTGCATCCCATCCCCGCTCCGAACGCCATTCAATTGGTCGTGTTGACCAAATATTGATTCTAAACCTCACCAGCCAACAGGACCGTCTAAGGCTGAGGGGCCGGGTGGAAGGTACGCGGATTGCATGCAAACCTTCTCTAGTCAACCCCCCCCCCCCGCCGCTCCTCTCACCCCACTCTCTCGCAATGTTACAAAACGGGCTGGAGCTGCAGTATCTGGCCGGGGGTCGCTGGGGATGCTCGCGGTTTCGCTGATCAAACAAAACGTCGTAACGGTACGTCGGTAAGGAGGGGTTGGGCCACACAAAAGACAAAAAGAACAAAAGGTAAATTTGCAATAAAGAAGAACCACCCTTTAAAAGGGAGGAAGGGTGGTTGTGGGGGTTCGCTAGTCCGGTGACGTGGGAAGTTGTACGCGAGAACGTTGGATTGCTAGACTGATGATTGGACGTTTTAATTGAAACTAACTTAGTGAGGTGCTGTTCTTTTAGGTGCCAGTTATTGGCTTTTGCGAGCACGCCGATGGCAATGGTGGGTGCATGCACACACGTACACGACGCTACCTCGTGAAAACTCTGGCACCAGCCGATGAAGGGCACGTGGAACGAAGTGGGAAACTTTTTCCCCACGCTTACACGGGTTGGTAGGTGGCTGAGGAGTACGATTCGCACTGTTTTTAGTCAGGATTACAATGTATTGAACAACGGTTGAGCAGCGGTCATGGCGAGACTTCTTATCTACTACCATGCACTTCCTCCCCAAAAAGGCTACCCATCAGCGCAACATTCTACTTAGAATCAATCTGGTAACCATTTTGTTTTCCAGTTTAATCTCCCCCCCCTAACACACTTCAATTATCCTAATCACGAACCAGTCCGTAAATCTTCGCAATCAAATCAATAAACGCAATCATGCCGACCGACCGGCTAGAGGTTAGGGGATTTGATCAAAGCAACCTTAGGCAGCAACTGCAACAGCAACCTTCAACAGCAGCAGTGCACACCGCAGCGCAACACAGGCCAACATGACTGCGCCGGGGGGGGCTGCAGTTTCTGACATTCACTGACAGTCGCGCCTGATTGATGTGCCTCTGCGTTTCACAAATCATCAAGCAACCACCGAGGCACGACCGTAAATGGCAATCGATTCAACCAATCGGTCGATCGTAACCACCATTCAGCGACAACGAACATCAACGAGCTGCAGTTTGAGGACAGAACGCCAATAATCGAATCTAGGCTAATCCGTGGGCCAGACTCATTGAATTGGGTACCATCGAAAGTCGGCCGCCGGTTTATGTCATATTCGTGCATTCATGTTAACACGAGTGCATTGATTATTCCCAGTGTCGTCGTACACACCTCGTCGAGCGTTAGAATTATCAAACGGTAGACATCATATCGCGCTATTCGAAGAACACTATCACCATTCCGTTACATCAGCATGCTGCCATTGCCCCCGTACAAGGCAGGAGCAATGATTGAGATCATTACACGGACGGATGAACGAACGGAACGAAGCGTGCGGCATTGGCCATGAAGTCTCGGCCAGTCTAACGGCAGTCTGGAGTACAAACGCGCGCCACGACGACGAAGGCAAAAGTGTACCCGAAATGCTGCCAACAGATTATGTGCCTGGCCGGAGGATAGAGGAGCACGCCTAGGTTGGTCCCAAACAGGCGTCGATTGGTTTACGGGACGGTTAGAACGGGAATTTAAATTTCAAATTCACTCGTCCGCCATGCTCACGGTGCGACTATCTGCTGCTTCACCGTAAAACCGTGATTATTCCATCTTTTGCAAAGCAATCTGCAAAGCATCACTAACAGTGTGTAAGTAAGGCCGAGTGGTCGTGGTTACCCCAAACAGCTGGCGCTACAGAGGAAGCACTTCCCTTGAAGAGAAGCAGACTATTCTAGTTCGACGAACATCCGATTGGGACGGTTTGACCATGAGTAAGAAGCAAACCGATCGCCAGTCGTTGGTCGGGTTAGCCGTTATCAGCTTGCCACACCACGAGTGCAATGGTTCTAGTTAGATTGCGCGTTCTACGACGATCCCAAGCTGCTGCTCGCGAGTTTCACCCAAGCCGCAAGGGTTCGATGCGAGAAGCTGTCGTTGTTGCGCCAGCATAAAGCATAAGGCGAATGCGAACAGTATTGCGGTTTATTTACGTTTATTGATAATTTCCTTCCCCCTTCGGGAGGCTCACCCGAGAAGTAACGAGACCGTACCGGGGATGGCATCGTCATCGTCACCCTAGCGAGCACGATGGGTTAGCGAGCGTACGAGCGAGCGAGCAGGACCGCCAGAACAGCAACGGATTAAACGATGTTTTGTCTTTTCAGACCGGGCGCAGCGTTGCGTTGTGTCGGGCGCGTGTCCCCGTCTCGATTAGAAGCGGCTTAACTGCGGGATGGAGGGGCCACGAAGGAGGATCTTACAAAACAGGTCGCCGTTCTCTCGCGGTCTTACTCGCGACGGGGAGGACGCGCTTTGTACGATCTCAAATGCCAGACGGTTGATCGTAGCGAGCAAGGCAGACCGTACTGGGTTGCGGGGCTATCTATTCGCAGCCTGCTTAGGTAACCCGGCACGCATAGAACACAATTGGACGGTCGCACGTCCCAAAAGACGTCGCCTACAGATGAAATCTGCCAATGGAACGCGATTGTGTCACGTTATGTTTCGTGTTTAATCTTATCACGACGAGTTGAAGGCGAAGGAGGGTGAGGCAGCTTGAATGATCCAGGGATCTTGTGTTTCGTCTTGATAAAAGTGACAACGTCGTTGTGTGGTGGCGTGTCGAGAGTAACGGGAGAAGATCACTCGATCGGACTCGAGAATGCAAGATCTCAAACAGCTACGCAAACAATGGGTGCGGTTGCATGCAGTTGCAAACTGCATTTTAATCTACATTCGCTTTGCAAAACAAAGAGTGTTGGGCAATGATGTGGAATTTATAAGCATACGTTCATTAGTTTGGATGCTATTTTATAAAGCCATCCAAATTATAACTTCTTCATTACATACTAGTTACGACAATGGTGACACTCCTTAAAGATAATGCTCTGACCAATGCTGCCAATGAACCGTGCGGCAAATGACGGTTCCGGTGAGCAATTCCAGCGTGCCTAAGGTGAGACAGGTATACCGCACTCACTGACAACGGTCTATTTATATCCGTAGAAACATTTGTACAATTATTGCACTACAGCAAGATCGTCAGGAGTTGGAGGGCTCGAATAGTGTCATCATCATTGCGTCAGAAGCGGCTTGACGCGTGACCGGGGCGGATAAGACCGATAGTTGATGGTACACATCGCTGGCTACTGCGATGTCGTTGCGAAATCTGTTACTCACAGCGATGCAGTCAGTGTATTGTTCCGCCAGTTCCCGCAATATTCCAGCGGAAGGACGGCGTTTGATATGCCGTGTGAAGTCCCGTACGGAGCATTAGCCGTAGGAAATATACCAGAGCATCGTTTGTAGAAATTCATAAATAGAAAAAGGTCGAGGGATAGGTAAACCAATTCAACACGCACTCACACTGGGCCCTAATGCGTAACCTTTTTCGATAATCACAGATAAGTGATGAGAAAATCTTTTCGCCAAGGATTCGTCTCTCGCTGCACACGCACCATAACGTAGCGTACACGTGGACATTTTCCCAGGAGATACACGTCAAGGAGAAGAACAAGGTATGATTGTCAGATTCGGACACCAAATCGGACATTATTGTTTCCGGTGCGTGCAGGGCCGATCGAACGCAAATATGCTCCTCAACCACTTTCCGATAGGGCGATGGATACTTACATGGGACCGATTTGTTGCCTGTCACCCCGCAGCCTCCCACAGCGGATTGAGAGTGAGCCCTTCCAAGAACACCGGCAAAACTTCTAGTGGCGTTGGCGCTCTCAAGCTTAGCGCGGAGCGAATACCAGACACTAATCCGGACTGTGTCAATATTATTGCAAAACAGAAAGTCACTGTTGTACTCGCTTCAACCTTGGACACTTGATGGATACACGCTCGGGGCTGTGTATTTCGTTGAACTGTAAAAAGGACACACAAAAAGGGCCACGTGTCAGTGCCGGCGGAACAATTCGCGAATTCCTTCGGCCACGAAACGGCGGATACACGAACAAAGTATGTGTAGCGGCTTGCTTGCTTACTGTTCACCCAAAAACACGTCGAGCAATCCGGATCGTTTTTCAAAACATAAATGTCTCCCTCACGTATCACTAACCAAAGTATGCCGTGCTTACGGGTGTCGCTGTGTGTGTGCGAGAGTATGCGTCACTGATAGAGGGGTGGGATCGCGAAGTTCTATGTCTCTGGAGAACATCTTGAACCGCCAGAGCCGCTGCTACAGAACGCACTATTTTTGCTTTCGAAACAGCTAGGGAGAGGCGCGCAGTACTGGCGTTTCTGGGTCGCAGGGGGTTTCTGTGCTTTACAGAAACCGAAAAGAGAAAGAAACACGCAACGAAGACACACACACTCAATCACAAACGCACATTAGGAGACAGAACGTATTCAAAACTGAGTCACTCGGCGGTACCTATTTGATGTTGCTCTCAGCAAGCGGCAATGTAACGATCGATGGAACCTTTTACCACGTTGTTTTTGAGGGGCTGATAGTGTTTTGCTTTTTTGAGATCTTCCTATTGCACTGCACTGCTAGTAACTATTACAACCACGACGCTAGCAATGTTTTCTTCGCTTGCCAAGTGTCTGGTTCCATTTGAAGCATTCGGCCATCCGTCTATTGTTGGTTATGGCGGTGGGGGGACTGCACGTAAAAAAACATCGAAACCAACCGTTCTTAAACTCAAAAGGAAATGAGAACCTCCCTCTAGCCTCGAGGTAAATGAGAATATCATTAAGGCGATGTGGGTTCGAAGGAAACCGAAGCCAAACAGCACGGCGTGGCGTAGGGCAAATATTGCAAAACAAACAATCCAAAAAAACAGACAACCGGTGACATCCCGGATATGAGGGGAAACCCTTTTTCGCAGCACAAAAACCGGCCATCCACAACGTGGGGCCAACAACGCAAACATTATGCTTTACAACAAAACACACAAAAAACTGCATCACAGGGGAGGTCCCCTTCCTCCCCCAGTGGACACACAAATACGAAAGAAAAAACAACACTTAAGGTACCCGTAGAGGTGGAGAAAACCGAAAAATAAACCTGGACCATCTGTGATGACCCCGGGACCGACTTGCTGGAAGCCTTTAAGGCGCCTTTCTACTCGTGCTTCTCGTTTGCTGCGATCATTTGCTTTCCGGCCGTGCGAATCCAACGATTGCAATCACATTTTCGAATACCCCACTGCTCGGTCAGTCTTCTTGGGTGCGTTTCATGGGGTTACTGCTGCTGCTTCCGCGATCGCACCACCCCATATCTTGTGTGTGTTTGTTTGCGGCCATGTGTGCCATTTAAAACCTGCGAGTCGACGGTCTCTCCCCTCCGGTACGAATCTTTTTCCTTCTTCGACAACCGTTTAAGACCGCCGACGGCACCACCACCGGCGTTCATTTGAAAGTAGCGGCTACCGCGATTCGAAAACGGATTGGTTTTCCGTCCCTGGTTTGGAGTGGCCATTGTCGCCGTTGGTCGGCACTACGCACGAAATCACAACACACGCTTTCGGTTGTTCGTTTTCCTCGTCACCGTTACACTTTCATCGGACAGTTTGACGCACATCGCGCGATGCTCCCTTTGCATCGTCGTTTTCACTGGCACAACGGTCAAAGGTTAGCCCGTTCGGTATCTAAGGAGGCGCCAACTACCGCCGGATAGGATAGCACACTGTTTTGAGTCCAGCTGGAAACGTGAAAGCGCAACAAAAAGGTACCTCGTGTCTGGAACACACAAAACCAACCTGCGCAACGACACTCGAACCTCTGGACCGCCGGATCGCGAAACAAAAATGCGCCACGAACCGCGGTTTTATACGGTGACAACCGCCAAAGCCGAACGCGCACGACATCCACGAACGCGCACGCTCTCGCGGGATGCGCCGCTTCGCGTGGTTCTCTCTCATCCAGCGTGATTTGTGCTCGCGAGGGAGCGTAACGCGATCTGGCTGCTCTCGAGAGTCGCCCCGCATCGACGCAACCCTTTCCTGCTGCTGCTGTTGCTGTTGTTGCTGATCACCTGCGGCCGGTGTGCAGGGCATGGCAACGGAACCCGCGGCCGCGTGGTTTGCGCGGCAAAGAAGACGTGTGGCCTGCGGGGTACCCTTCCACCGCGTTTCCTTCCCCTGCTGCTGCTACTCTTAATTGGGCTTTTCGCATGCTGGCCAAGCGTAACGAAAACAAAACGAGTCCACGGACACACACACACGCGTATGGGCGCACGCAATCACCGGCACACCGGCACCGGGGGTTGTAAATTCTTTGGATTGAAAAGACCAACTGGAACAGGAACACAGGAGACAGGACACGAACAGGGTGACGACGACGGCACAAACCCGTTCATTTGCGCCTCATCCGGTATTTTATGTGTTCCAACCGAAGGGGATTGTTGTGTGCGTGGTTCGCTGCTCGCTTTTGGCGCCAGCTGGCAGACGCCACGAATTAGCGGGCCAGCGGTTGTAAGTCCTCCATTCAGAAATGGCACACCTACCATACACACACTTACACGCACGCCTGCCCGTCGAAGAGCGCTGATCTTAATCACGAGACTAACACGATCTGGCGGATCGGTGAAGCGGACGCTTGGGTGAGCCCCGCGATGTGAAGCGATGTCTCTGTATGATCCGCGTCTCGCGATCTGCGTTGGTATGCAAATGCTCCGGTTGCTGCTTCTAGGTAGATGTGTTCCTCATATCCCGCAACGCTTGTGAATCAGTCAATGCGATGAGGACGCACTACAAGAAGCACGTGCAAACATAACACCTCTTACCTCCTCCCTCACACCGGATATGGCGGGAAATGTCTATACGCATTAATTATATTCCCTCTCGTCATATCTCTGCTTACCACCGAAGCGTGGTGAATCATTAGTTGGGCAAAGTCCATAAATGGAGGGTTACTACCAACGTGTGAGGAGATCGATGGACGCTTAATTTGCTGGTATGGACAACAACTACTTCCTCGAGAAACCGAACCTTGTTGGGTGCTTTAGTGTTCATATTTTTTAAGGAATAACAATGTATGAATACATCATATTTTTCCATAACTGCTACGGAATAATAAATGAATGGCCTATCGGTTTGGCCAAAATGTTTAAACTGACTCGTAAAATCGGCGCACACAATGAGATCATGCAATTTTAGTTGATTGTATAAGTTTATTTATTGTATGGGATATTGGGCTAGATAACTAGCGTTGAAATATAAAATGAACGCAAAATGAAACAAAATACAAATAGGCTTTGATAAACCATAAGCCCCAGATAATTTGATGGAACAGTCAGGGCGTACTGAGTGCTAGTGCTGCGAATATGGAAAATACTTTAGCCATATTTAGCCATGTCAATGTGGCTTAGTGCCCTCGAGACAAAGTACTAAGTTGAGCATAAGATTTGGCTTGCGAAATGATACACTCGAAAAATTCACTTTGTTAAAGATCTCATTATCTATCGCATGACGAAGCTCTTATGATAAGAGCGAAGTTAAAAGCGTCGAAATTGTTTACGATGCCAGGTAGCAGCTACGACATAATTGAAGTTGAAGTACATAATTGCATTTAGCTTACCTACGTTATCTGTTTTCCTGTGGTTGCCTTAGCCTGATTCTGTGATGACTAATTTCATCACCGGCGGTCTTACAATACGAGAATGAGCTGTAAAACTTACCTTTTAGCAGCTGTCTATGGCATTCGTTAGCAAGCAAGTCGACTATAAAGTCGTGCGTAAGCAAAGTGAAAGATTAGAACCGTGGTCCGTGCCTGTAATTGTTACATTTTACAAATGATAAAGACTCATTCCATGATTTGTTGATGCTGCATGCTGTGTAAATTCATAATACTATGAGCCCCCGGGACAACCATTACCCATGGAAGTCTGATATCATCACGAGAAAGAGCCTTGACCTTGACACTTACACAGTTGACCATGTTTGTGTGTGTATGTGTGTATCTGCTGATATCTCGTAGTACTTTGCGTTTTTTCCTTGCCAGTATACATGTTCTAGATAATAAAAACCACTTAACATGGCATGTTGTTTGTTCCCAGAATATTAAATCCACCAACAAAGAACCTTGGGCGTCTATTCCATAGGAAGCTTTAACGTCCTTCTTTTCAGATGTTACGGAGCCAATTTTATCCTATGTATTTAATTGTCTGTTCCTGCTATGCTCATCTTCCGGTTGGCTGGGTCAGCAAACGCACCATATTAAAAGTGCAAATAGCAGGCTAACCGCTGCAAGACAAGGCGCATTATTTTTCAACGCAACGCTTATACGGTTCGGTGCTCCTGCACTCTAGCGTAGTATACGTTTGACGCATTCATCTGTATCCACAGGGAAACCGTAAGCATCTCTTGCTGAGCAGAAATTCTTACTAAACATGTTTCGAAGCATCACTAACACAGCGATGGTGTTGGTATAGCATCGATGTTTTCGGGACACTGAGGTCGTACGGTGGCTCCTTCATCGAACGGAAATTAAAAGAACAAAACAGAAGCCACACCACTTCGCGCACGTGCTTCGTCTTCAGGCAGCACGTTGTAGGATTGGTTAACCGGGGTGGTCGCCAGCACGTGACTTCATTGTCAAGACAAACGAAAGTGGTCACATTTTCTAGGAAAGCCGATCTCTTCATTCGGCCTGCAAACCGCGGGTGATGACGAGTAGCTGCTGCGGTCACTAAGCCATCAGGAATGCGGTACCAAAACAAGCACGAGAGTGTTAATAAATTAGTGGCGACCGGGCGTATGGTAAGACGTTCGGGTGATATTAAGTCATATGAATGCTACGGCCAATGACCTTATCCAAATGGAACCAGATGGAGTTCCCGGATGGGTTCATAATAAATTTACGTCAGTCCTATTTCAGGCAGCACCGCATCGTACGAAACGATGTAGCTCACGCATCCGCACCCGCACACACCTCTCAGGAAGTAAACTTTTGGGGTTACAAACATATTGCGAAAAGATATGCAAGCGTGGCGTTATCAGAAACAAACGGTTCTTGGATACGCCGTACGTCAATAGTGAATATCACGGTGTGATCTAAGCTTTATTATATATCGGTTAGAATGCAAAAATCTGATTATTCTTATTTCATTTTATCTATAAAAAGATACATAGTTTTTATTTATTTTGCGATAACATAACATTTTCAGTTTATTTGCATTTCGCTAACATTAAAGCCAAAGGATTATTCAAAGATTAAAAACATTTTCTGAGCCACCAACATTGATTTAGTTTAATGCTGAATACATTTCGACGACACCGGTGTGGGCCGACAGCATATTTTTTAATCAAGTAAATGAACTCCCATTGTTAGAACTTCTAAGTAGAACGATACATCTGCATCTTTTTTAATTCAACTAGTCCAGATAAGAGTATATAAATCATTTTTAAGGAAACATAAATCGACGTGGATAATTATTAGCTGGAAAATATATTCTGATAAGTAAAAACATGTCAATTAATTGAAATAGATATCGAAACTAGGTATATCGATTTGTGATCCGTGTTGAAGAATTGTAATCGATATACTTTTGTTAGTTTCCTTCGCCAGTCTTGTGTAGAACATCGCACCCCATTACCGCAAAGATGGAAGGAGATGATGTTGTCGGAGACACTTACAATCCACAGCTCCTCAGTGCGAGTAAACGCAATGTTCCATGATCTGTTCTCCATTCATTAGACACTTAACCCTCTTAACTCGTCACACCTGACCTGCGATCTTTTAAGTCATCCCGCCACTCGTTACACGCTCGCGTCAGGGTGTGTCTACTCACTCACAACCGTATGGTGTCGAACCGTTCCGTTTAGGTCCATTTGAAGATGCCTACCAGACAGACGTAAGCGCCAATTGACGTTAATTAATTGCTCAAACGGGTGAAACGGCCGACGGCTGCTCTGTAGCGGCCGTGCCAGTGACACCGAACAAGCCAACCGATTGAGAATATGTCTGCTCATTAGACGGGTAATTATCCATAATGGCGCTTGATTGATTATTCGACGGCTGAATCAGCATAAGCGTGAGGGCGCGTATCGCGTAAGGCACATTACCAAGTAGAAGGATATCGACTGTAAAATCTAGCGAACACCTCCTATCCAATACCTACACATTCCGCATTAATGGTAATCATGTTAGATGAACCGCACCGCACATCTTCCAAATGCCCTCAGGCAGACAGTTTCGAATATTCAAACATTTACATTTACTGCTGCTGTTTACCACTGGATTCGCATTTCCGTACCCTTAATAACCGGATCGTGGAGTCCCTTATATTTGTCTTCCAAACGTAACACCACTAGGCGTCTCCACCTAGCAACCCACTGGCGTATCTGGTTTGTTTAACTTCCTATGCTCGCCTCTTTTCAATCTCTTGTCTGGCCTAGTGTACGAGACAGTGCGTAAAAAATCATGTCACCTTTTGAATGAGATGGCTGCAAAAGCTCTGCGAGCGCTTCCGGAAAGCAGGGACTATTGACGTGAAATGAAGAATGTAGCACGTGAGGTGGCAACGCGTTTTAACGCTACGGTGCACCCTTTTTGAAGCAAAACCACGAGATTATGGGCGTACCGTATCAAGCCCTTAAAGCCCTGCGCCCAGATTTCCGTGAAAAAGTTACTCATCCGGAAGATGGCTCTGGCTGGTGTCTCCCGACATTCCTCGGCGTTTTGTTTTTCTTTTGTCACTTCGTTTCGTCTGCGTATTCTTGATTGCCATCCAAGTTTCATCTTTCGGAACGCGTAGAACTTCACGCCTCCATGAGCTTTTGGTGTACGCGTGCTGGAAGCCATGTGCTCGGAACCGAATCTTTCTCCCGCTGTGCTTTGAATGAGAGCAGATTACCGTATGTGGTTGCGTTTATTGCTCATCTGTTGATTTCCTTTTTCTTTCATTCTACAAATCTCGCAGGAAATTTCTGTCCTATTAATAGAAGTAAATGGCTTCGCTCGTGCTAGATACTTGGAGCAGGAAAGTATAACATAGCCACTTCATGACGATGGTAGATTTACTGGCTTTATCTCCTTCCTTCACCTATATAGAGGAGGGCGTATAAAGTTACAGAGAAACGAACCATAAAAAGTCGCCGAGCAGTTCACCGTACTCGAGAATGGTTTGAATAGACGCCCCGTAGCAAGGATTGAGCACAGGTGACCAAGACCAAACCAAGAGTGCAACACTCGTTTCTGTTGAGACCGCCATGGCAAACTGCGTTAAGGTTATCGGTCAGGTTTTCTTTCCTCTTCGTTTTTCATTTGTATTTTGTATGGCGTTTTGGTTTCATTTGATTTTATTACAAACGTGGCATCTTTTTTTCACTGATAAATGGTTTGCACCAATTTCGTGATTAACACCTCGGTCGATTGTTAACTCACTTTGATTCGACCACCGGAACATTCGCCTTTGGACGTCTTCGGTATGCCTCTACATGATGGCTAGCTACCTGATGTGGTATCGACCCGACCCGAAGCAGGTTAGAGTTCAACGCTTGGCCGTATGATCGTAACAGTACCGTGTCGGTTTCTTCTGGTGAAAGATAAGCGTCCAGTTTATCGAAAAGCTGGTCGAAAGACATGAAAATGTAAAAGATGTAAGATAGCCTTATCGTGCTGATAGATTCTATCCTAACCATACCTCTTCGGCACCACAGGTGATGAAACGTAAAACGGCTACATACTCCGACCAAACCATATTCCTCCAGCGCACCTCGTACTTCTGTGCTAACGGCGCCATAAGCAAACTACCAAATCCGGCGTGTCCGTAGCTGGAACTCTGAAAGATATCTAGCGCTAGCAGATAAAGAGCATAGAAGCTTTTCTTATTTTCCATCCTTGCTGTTTCGAAATTGAATACAGGCAGGTTTTGGTTGGCTAATCGCGTTTCGGTACACAGTGCCGCAATCCGTCTATCAATCAGCGGGGTGAAATCAGGTTGAAGAAATCTCGAATCTGGACCGAGAAAGGCCGCTATCAGGTACATCAACCGTTCAGTGCAATCTGCCAGATGAATACCGACCGCTTCGACGAGCTCAGTAAATCGAAGCGCCATATCTAGAATGTTTGCTTCGTTGAACAAAGGAATTTCCTTCCTGCCGGTACTGGAACCTTTCTCTAGTTTCTCGACCAACAAATACAGTGGGCTGTATGGCCAGGTACGTGCTAGCAGCGGTTTCTTCCATTCCGCCATAGTAAACGCATTACTGTGATCCCTTGGTGACATCTGCCAAGAAGCGAAACAACCCAAACATAAGCACTATTAATTAGAGGTATGTTTTAAACTAAAATAACTTCATCGACTGAATAGCTGTTAATGTTTTTGGAAAATTAAATACGACAACGCTGCGCCTGTGCGCGAACGGTTTTCTCGACATACAAAAACATTTCCATGACCATCATCTTACCTCACTATTCGCCATATTGCTTTCGGCAAGCAGCGTGTAGCTCAGTTTCCATCGATGTAGATCCGCTTGAGAAACAGACGAACAACTCGCCGGTCCGTAGTCACCGTAGTAACCTTTCACGAAAATAATACCATCAAAAAGCTTTAGCAACTCACGGTAGAACGATTCACTCATCGTGAACGTCAGGGAGAATGCTAGTTGAAGTAACAATCCATCACGGTTACTGGTCGCCCCCTTAACAACTGAATTGGTATCTGCCAGTCCGAGGTCAGTTCGTTTCTCGCGGGCCATTAGCTGTAGCACATCGAGTAGGTATCGCAGCTCGATGGTCTGTCGAAACCAATTGCAAATCGACGCACCATCACCGTCATATCCGTCGTCGGAGGCTGGTGACAATTGTTTCATTTTCTCCGTTTTTGTGCTGCTTGCCAGGCAATCGATGTACTGCGAATGAGACGCGTTTCTCCAGAAGTGATTTCGCAATTCAGTTGCCAACCTGGCTGATAACGCCAAGGCCGATGGTTCGGTATCGAGCTTCAGTAATAGATGCAGCAAACTGTGAAGCAGGAAGATTGGATACGTTCGCGTTACGATGAGCGTGGGAATGCTTTGATGTGGGCGCAGCTGCACAGCACCAAGCGTTGGTAGTGCCGGAATACGGCGCGATTGTCCATCCAGTTCCGTCAGGATCAATGAATCGGATCTAAGTACAAGACAAAAAATGCTTAATTCTAGCTCTCTTACCCGGGCACTGTTGATCAGCATGCGTCTGATTGCGGCGATCCGTACTGCTTACCTTAATGTTGCTATAATTGCCTCAAATTGCTCGCTTCGCATGAATGGTACCAGGTAGCGTTCCAGGAACGTTTCAAACGCTTTTTCATCCAACAAGCGTATCTTTTCCGCGGTCCACAAGCACACACCCAGAAGCAGCTTTTGTGAGAACTGTGCAGTGCAAAAGAATGATCGAGAAAAGCGAGATGCGAACGTTAATCTTGAAATATTCACCTTCAGCATAGTGCATCCGGTAACTGCTGGTTCTGAGGTTAACCAGCTACGTTGGCCTAAGATGGCCGCATACTTATCATCGTTATCGTCATGCTTACTTCGTTAGCTCCAGTTCGCAGCGCAATGGTGAACCATTTTGAGAAACAGGCGAACAGTTTATCACAAAGTTGTCGGTGCCGAGTGCGTACGTTGGCCAACTGAGCTGGGTCAGTGCTGCTGGTTGAATCAAGCTGCAATCCGGGACCAATTAGGGATAACAAGGCGACGCCATGCTGTCGGAAAATGAATGGTCCACTTTCGTCGAAAACGAGATATTGGTAGTGCCACTCGATCAAGTAGCATAGTGCTGGCCACAGCTCACTGTCGGTGCGAAATGGAACGAAAAATAAATGATAAAAATTATGAAAAGCTTTCCATTCCCACCTTTCCGAAATTTCAATCAATTTTCATTTCCTGGCATTTTTTTTCCATTCGCCCCAGGTACAAATACTACTGGAACCGAAATCAGTTGCTGTCCGAAATGGAAAAGGCATGAGAGTGTAACCCAACACGCAGCAGAATTACAAGAGTGGCCACACTGGAGATGGAATATCTTATTTATTTCACTCCTTGCTTTCAATTCTGGAATTACAATATTTGAGAATTGCTTTCAATTCTGGAATACAATGGATTTTATAAAACTAGCTCATTTATGTATAGTAGTTGTTAGAATTATGCAAATGATAAAATGAATAACTCTATGCTGTTAAATATTGTTACTGTTACACCAGTCTCAAATGAATGCAATAGTTCCATTATTACTGAAACTAAAGTATTCGGGTTTTCAATGATGCCACAGTCATTCCTGTAGCTCTGGAACGTAATAACTTGCTGCAGACTATATTAATTGTGTTTTTTCCTAGCTCCCAAAAGATATTCTCACGATGAGTTGCTCTGTTGCAGAAGGTTTTTTTAGAATCGATGGTTTACATCAGTAGTGTTCATTATATTGAAAACTCGATTATTAAGTGCCCTCGCATGCATTGACATAGAAAACATACATGCTGAATGAGTAGAACGAATATAATTATTACCTTCTACAAGTATCGCGCAACATGTATTGAGTCAAATCGTATTCTAATCATTCACCGAGAACCAATGATCACTGCGCAAAAAAGCATCGAAGCGGAAACCCTATCATCATTTGTACATATTTATTGCCGATGATTTGCAAATTAAGCGATCCCTTCTATTAGTGTAGATCTCAAAGCCGTGGAAAAGCCCATTCCATGCACCACACACACGTGGAAACTTCACAAATTGCATTCAAAGTGTCCGAGAAATGGTTCCTTAAAAGATACTTCAAACCATACCCAAGGGATCAGTTCATGCTAAAGCACGGTGAAAACATAGTGGCTGTGAATTGAGATTGCTCCAATGGCAACGAACGTCCATACGCACCGACAACAGTGATAACTTACGATTTCCACTGGGAGCGGTTACAAGAAGGAATTAGGCTCTGTCTATACCAGAACTGACGGACGATGCAGCAACAATTCCAGGCAGTTCTTCTGGCGGCATGTTATTTCCTCGCCTGCTCGAACGTAAGTATGCCACTTCAGAGATTTCCCGGCTCTCCGTAGTTTGGTCGTTCATTTGCATACGTAATGTGTCCCTTATCAGGGTCAGCAAAGTATGTTGTGCTCTGGTGCGTGTGCGCCTGGCTGTGTGCGAAAGTTTGCCAAATGTCTGGCCATGGTCGTCACAGGCCATGGTCGTCTGCAAGATCTAACATTCCTACCAAAGAAGCCTCACAGAGCGGAAAAGTGAATTTGATCGAATTGCTCTAAAGCATAAGCTTGAATGCCGTAGAGCGTGTGTATTAAAATCCAGTTTTAGGCCACGCGATCTACAAACGAAATCCCTGGCCCTGGATACACTTGGGATCCCGGTGGTATGCTTGAAAGTGGCAGCGTTGGGAGAAAACTTTACCAATGCCCCCCATCATGCCCCAACTTGGTTGACTGACTTTTACCCAACACACGAGGCGACCGAGGACAAAGTTTACAATTTATTCCTGTTGTTGGGCGCATGAAAAACCTTTGCTCTTTCCGAGAATCCCGCAACCGTTTCGTCGATGAACAAAATCACGCTCATTGAAATCACATGCTTTCCTCAGAACCAAGAATATGAAAGGGAAAGCGAGTTTTCACAGGTCTCCTTGCAGACAAACAACCTTTTGATTGATCCGCTTCGAAGAAAAGCAGAAAATTCGCTGCCTTCGTGTTAATCACCTAGATTAACTTCGTTATCGTTTCATGAATGAGGGTGTCGTGTTATAAATTGTAAAATACATTTCAAGATGCTGCTTCAAGCTTACCGACCCCAGAGAGAAAATCATCTGTTGCGACAGTGTGAAACGATACAACACGTTATAGAGAATCGAGTACCGTTGAAAAATAAGATACTTTTGCTTGCTTCTTTCTATCGATTGCTACCGCGAATCTTCCTTGAAAAAAAATCTGCAAAACTTTTGCGTTTACTTCTCCACGTACTTGTCGATTATTTACGGAGAACAGCTTTCGATCTGCCATATCGTTCGATGTAAGTGGACGTAAGGCAAACGAACTTCATGGGACAAACTTTAACAGTAAGAGCGCGCTCACAGCGGCAATAAATAGAAATAAAACTTTTGCTTCGAGGCGAACAGCGAAACTAAGGGCCACAAAGCAAATTTTGTCTAATCTGTTTGGCAAGTAAATTTCTCGTATTGTACACGCCAGGATATGCCGGAAAAATTTTGGTGAATTTAGTACTTGATAAATGCGTGGTAATAGGACTGCTTTCAATGCTTTAAAAAGTTTCCATTCTCTTACCATTTATGAGCTGTTCCATGTCCACCGTTTAGTTGTGCAATGAGTTTATTTTTTATTTGAGCACTAAACGAAACGAAACACTAAAAACCAATCTCCAAACTAGGTACTATCGGTAGCCGGTACACGGCGAGAAATTTCAATCAAAATCCTTCATTCATCCTTGAACACGCCATACAAATAATGCAATCCATTTTCTCCTTCAGGCATTTGAAATACCGGATCGTTACAAAAAGCCTGCGAAAATACTGCATGAAACGTGCGTTTCCGAGTCCGGTGCCTCGGAGGAACTACTTCGACAATGTCTGGACGGCACGATCCACGCCGATAAGGCCGTCCAGTGCTACATTCACTGTCTGTTTGATAAAATTGGAGTCATCGAGCCGGAAACGGGACGCATTTTCCTTGAATGGCTAACAGACATGTTACCAACCGACATGCTACCGACCGACATGCAGCATGCCATAGCCCATCTAACGCGCGAGTGTGGACACATTGGTAAGAATTAACAGAGCCAAGGGCAATGTATTTGCTATACTGTAATATTTTGCATTTTATTCTAATAATCGCTTTTTCCGGCTTCAGTTACCGAGGACAAATGTAATACCGCATATCAGACGGCCAAATGTTACTTCAGTGCGCATGAAGATGCGATCAAGTTCTGCCATCTTTTGATCTTGGATTAAACAGACCAACAACTACGGAAGTACTATGGTATCCGTCTTAATTAACACGCATCGTGATGGCGAGATTTCGGGTATGGTTTGGCACAGATTCCACATCGGAATATTTCATTTACTTTCACAGCAATGGTGGGTGGTTTCAATCGAATGTCAATAAATGGCGACCAGCGATAAACATGAGCCGCAAGAGCGAATTAAATCTATTAATGGGAACGGTTCCGCATCCTTCCACATTCGTCCTGCATTCGAATGTTGAGATCGTAGAGAGTACTGCCGAAATTATGGCGAATCGGAACTCATTTGAAAGTTCAAAGTGGAACCCAGAAAATCTGATGGTAACGACGAGTGAACGAAACCATGAATGGATCGAACACATTCATTCGTCATGTAGAGCTTATTCATATGAAAAGGAACCGTTCTCAAACAGGTGCGCATTCCAGGCTTATTTAATTTCGAACCTTTATGTTACGTCTATTGGATATGCGCTTATGGAGCATACACAATTAAGGGGACCTATAGGAATTATTTGGAATTTAAATCAATTAGTTTAAAATTTCATCCAAGGTACCTGCTTTTTGGGTTTTAAATAACTTAACTAAAAAATATGACAAAAGCATAGTCAACTATTTCTGAGTTATATGCAAAAGATAGTGACGTACCTGTATAGTTCTTTGCTCGGTTTGTATTGCAACAGCAGGCGGTAAAAGCGGAAGGACTCAATTTGTACCTGGATCATTTTTGTCTGAAGGGAAGATCAATTTTCCTTGTCAAATGGAATTCAAAAATCCAAATCTTACGGCACAGAAACACACAACTCACATCAATATCCTTTCTGCAGAAAATATATCGCTTCACTAAACCGACCGCATGGTATCGAGACAGATAACGTTCGTAGAAATCTGCCCTATAGCCGCACAACACACGCAACAGCTTGATCACTATGGCCTGTGGTTGGTGATCTACATCGTTACACTCCAGTGAGGTAAGATAGTTTTTGATCAACCCGCCGATCAGTGCTTCATTGGAAGCAACCCTCATGGCCATTGCTTCGTTTGTACGAGCCACACGAATCAACAGCTTTACACAGTTAATCACAGTGGCTCCTTCCGGTTTCATCGAGAAAAGAATATAGCGTATCCTTTCGAGAATGTTGGTGCGAAGCAAACATTCGACAAGATCTGTTTCGGCCAGATGAAAATCGTTCATCGTTTCACGATTGTGCACATCTTCCGGATCGTCATCGGGCAGATCGGCAGTGTATCGAGCGCGATTGCTTCGCTGCTGTGCATAGTTGCGTCCTTCCGAAATGCTTCCTAAGTTTAAAGCATTAAAATCATCGCCCAGTTCCTTTGATTGCTGCTGACCGTCCTCCCGACCATGCGTAATGTTGAGAGCCATTTCAGGTTGAACCATACCGTACTCGGAGTCGAAAATGGTATCCAGAAGAATCTCGTCGGTTTCATTGTAGAAAAGGCTAGCCAGGGCTCGGGATGCTACCTCAACGACCGAAGGCGTATTTTCATCCAGGGCAAAGCGTAGAAAGAAGAAAACCTTCGAAACCGGCAGCTCCAGCACACCGTCGTAGAATCCTTGATTCAAAATGTTTAACAATCCCGCAATCGCCCCCAGCGCGGAAATTCGTTGCTGTAGTACGTTGGAGCGTGCCAAGCGAAACAGTTCCTGAAGCGTGTAGCCGGGTCGCTGAGCATCTTCACCATGCAGATACAGTTCACGATCATCTTTATCTGACCCCGATGATGATGCGGAAACGTACGGCTGTAAAACACCTTTCCAATCGAATCGAGCTTCGTACGATTCTCCCGGTTTCAACTGCTTTACGCTGCGTTCCACATCTTTTGTCCATTCGAGTTTCTCCGATTCCAGCACGTTAAAGTTGATCCATTGCTCAGAACCTTCTTGTTGTAGCACCTCCATCCCAGCAGGTAGAACCTCCGTATGAGATGTCTCTGGGCCAAGCTCCGGTCTTGGTTCTCTCCTTGCATGGTTCGGTTCGGACGAAGGCTTCTTACGGGCCTTCAAAAATTCTACCAGCTTTGGATCGAGTGTATTAAGCAAAATCTTCTGTTCCTCTTTTATCTCCTCTTCCGTCATCTTTTGCAGTTTCTGCAAATTTTCCTGGTGAATCTCCGTCGCATCCCAACCCTCGAGCAGAGCACTTCCCGAAGGTTCTTCGAAGTGAATAGAACTGTCCGATTTAGAATGTGCTTCATTATCTTTAGCGAGCATTTGAGCAAAGAGACTTTTCTTCGGCTTATCCGACGCCGATGCAGCAGGATATGCGGTAATGTGCATCGTTTTAGGAAAAGAGCTTTCCGGCACGATCGTTTCCTTAAACTGAAACGATTCCACAGAGACCCGTTCAACGACGCTTCCCATTACGAAGGACTTTTCGGGGACTTCTACAGGCGCCTCAGTGGTTGAATCCTCTTCAGCCGCACTTTCGTTTTTCGTCGGTTCATCCTGCGGTGCTTGAGCCTCTTTGGCGGCTTGCCGTTCCGCTCGGCGACGAGCAAATTCGGATTTCCGGGCTGTTCCAGCTCCAGCCGGCGGCGGATGCTCGTTCTCGCCACCCTGCATTCGAACGACCTTGGCAGCCGGTTGAAAGTTTGCATCCCGATTTTGCTCCGCATAAAACTCTTGCTGCATGCGTAGTATTTCATTCTCGCTGTCCTTTTTGGAGGGTCGTTTTATCATTTTATCACGGTAAATTCGACGAAAACGCACAGGAACTCACAACTCGCGCGGGTTTTTTTAAAGGTAAACAAACTTTGACATTTCTCATCGGCACCAAACGGACAACAGAAACGGCATTCCTGAATCAGCTTTTTTGATGAAATATTTTATATAGAATTTACCTGAATTAAGCATATCACTAAATGGTTATTTTCAATACTAAGAAACTATGTCACTTGGACAAGAAAAAGAGAACGTATTATCGATGGTTTTGAGCAAAAAGTGCCGTTGACCAGCTGTCATCGGTCTGTTGTCAGCTGATTGTGACGTCCGTGGAAGAAGAAAAAAAGAAGCAAAACGCAAAACCCTCGAACAAAATCCCGATTCTGTAATCAATTTTTATCAGTGATTCAAACTGCAGCCAAACAATCTTCTGTTGAGACTCGCCTAGAACAAGCATCGCAGCGTGGGGCTCCTTCATCAGGCGTATTCGTTCGACAGAAAGGCGCGCCAGAGACCAGGACGTCCTCCTCCGTTATCAGAGAAACCCCTCCCGCCATCCGAAATTCTGAGCGAAATCCGGTGTACACCTGGAAGAGTACAACGGCAGTGTCCCCAAAAATTGCGGGAGTTACATAACTGCCAAAGATAGAACCGCACGCACGCAACGAGATGGCAAGAACAATCGCAGGCTCGCTTTATCCACGGACTCCAGCTGGTGGGAACGTGAATGTATGCTGACGAGTTGATAGAACCGGAGCTCCGAGACACACCCGCATTGAAGGCTAGAGATTAGGATTCGCCGCTATTTTATCGATTTCGCTTGTACACACCAACCATTTGCCGTGGGAACGCGAGCTACTGTGATGGCAATCATACGCACTACGGAAGAGGTGCATCCCGCGGTACCAAACAGCAGCGGTACGGTCACGGTGCCGATCTTCTGCTGGCGGGAGTTTTTCTGTGGCTGGGGAGCAGCCTTCGTCAATATTACCGTAACCTATCCCATCTACAAGATGATCTTTCGGCAGATGCTACACGGTGTGAAGCTAACGCAGGCCTTTGGCCAGTTGCGCGGTGAAGGCATGACCTTCCTATACCGGGGCCTATTCCCGCCATTGGCACAGAAAACGATCTCACTATCGTTAATGTTCGGTGTGTACGATAGTACAAGGCGGCCGCTCGTCGAATACTGTCACGTAAATCGCTACATAGCCAAAGCGGTAGCAGGTATAGCGGCTGGTACCGTCGAAGCAATGCTGATGCCCTTCGAAAGGATTCAAACACTGCTGGCAGATGCTAACTATCATCAAAAGTATCGCAATACGCATCATGCCTTCAAGTGAGCTCTCTGTCATATTCGATCGGCCGGTACGATGATACTAATTCTTTTTTTCCTCCCGTAGGATCATTATCCTGGAAAATGGTCTTAAAGAACTGTACCGAGGTTTCGTACCCATACTGTGGCGCAACGGACCCTCGAATGCTATGTTCTTCGTGCTTCGCGAAGAAGCAAGTAGTCGGCTACCGAAGCGAGTTAGTAGATCCGCCCGCTAGCTATTCAAACGAGTATACCGCATTGCTGCACGCTTTCATTTGGCTTTTCACTGTATCTTGTCAGGTTTCCATCGTTTCTCAGGGGACTCAGGAGTTCTTGGCTGGTGCATGCATCGGAGCATTTATCAGCACAGTGTTCTACCCTCTGAACGTGCTAAAGGTGACGATGCAGTGCCGAGTCGGCGGACCTTATGTTAACATGTGGACCGCCATGCAGCAGGTATACATTAGCCGCGATCGGAAGCTGCGGAACGTCTACAAAGGCGTTAGCATGAACGCTTCGCGTGCTTTTCTCAGCTGGGGCATCATGAACACAGCGTACGAACAGCTTAAGAAGGTGGTCTACTAAGTCGCAACGGATGTGATCCCAGCACCGCGTTCCGAAGGTTCGTGGTTCGCACTCAACACTAGTCGATAGCATTACAATGCTAATCTCCATGTTGCCACTTCACCCACCTACCGTTCCGTTTTCACATCTCGATCCCAATACCACTGGCATGAGTTCCACAATGAATGTTCCCCATTGTGCATTTAATGCAAATTGCCATTGCCTAGGCTCCTCTCTATCAAACCTGGTCTTTTCAGTCGTTGTCGTGCGTCTCGTACGTTGAAGTATTCTGTTTTTTGTGTGTGTTTTTTTTAAATTCACATGTCATAATGTAAATATTGATAAACACATTGTAAATATCTCGCGAATCGATGCATAAACTGCACCATCCATGTGCAGTGACGTTGTTCAATTTTATTGATGTAGTGTAGTATTGGCTTAGGTAGAAGAAATGCGTTAAGCTAATGTAGCAAATGAGAAAAGATGATGGGAAAGATGGTTAGCTCAGAGCTGCATCGCTGACGAAACCAAATGGAACAGTCAAGTGGGTCTGTGCCGTTCAATAATGCGTGTAAATTGTTGCTAGCTGTTTTGTTTGAATGATGCAAAAAATGTGGCGGAAAGAGGAAAACGTTTATCTAACAAAAGAAACACACTTTGAGTGTCTGAATAAATTGGCAAAATGAAGCACAAAATATAAATGTTGCGTTGTCGCTGTTTGTTCTGCTATAAATGTCCATCTGCGTGTTTTCCGGTTTAGTTCGAACTGGTAAGGTTGTACTTCTCGTTCCAGTTGAATAAAAACGATAATGATACTGTTTCAAAAATATGTTCTTCATGTTTCTCGTGTCCTTTACGTTCTTCAAAGAGCGTCGATGTTAGATCTAAGATTGTCGATCGATTGGTTTGGGTGATTTCATGCGGACAAATCATCGCAATTTCGTCGTATCAATAGCAGTATCTGGTTGCTACCACAAACATTTGCCACATTTTCTCAATTTAATGCGAAAAACTTTTATTGACTATACATTTAACACAATATGAGTGCGTAACTTAAGGTTAGCGAAAGGAAAATTGAGTATATTGCCACCAAGCGCTACCCAGCTGCTGGCTAGGGTAAGCGATAGTCAGGATAGTCGTAGCCTAGTGCTTCGGATTCTGGCCCTTGACCGTCCGCGTCTCAAGGCCCTTGCCTGAGTGATGAAAACAAAAAAGTGTAGCTACTTTTGTGCCATACTACGTACGGTATGTGCACCGTGCCGGTTTGATTCATTTCGAAGGTTAATTGTAACTTAGAAATCGGGGTAAACGGTGAGCTAAACAAAATGTACATCTAAAGATCATCATTCCTTTTGGTTCCAACGCACGGTTTCAGCGGAATGCGCGCATGGTTGCAGTGCTGTAATCATAGGCCAGTCCGACTGCTACCGGTGCTGGGTCGCAAACAATCGATAACGGAATCAAACACAAATTGAATCGATCCGGTAACGACCTCAAGATACGTCCACGCGAACCACAGGCCAAGCAGATACAGACCGATCTGTACGATTTTGTCCATGATGTAAAGTCTGTGCCAGGGAAGATGGAGAGCAGAATTAGTAAACATCGTTATCAAACGTACAGAAGCATGTCCCACCATTGTCGGCTACTGTTACTTACTTGCGCAGCAGTTTCCGTGCCTTCGGTAACGTTTCCGGTGCCTCCTTCACGATATACTGCCGTGCGCCGAGTATGAAATCGTGCAAATAGGTCTTGTAGTTGATTTCGGTCACATCGCAGTAGAATCGCTTCCGGTCATCTTCCGAAAGCCGTTGGTACAACGATTTAAAATTGTTATTTTCGAAGATCCATTTTTTGGTCGTGTAGTACTGGAGTATCGTTAGTCCACCCGATATCCGCTTCTGTACCTTTACGAGGCTACAAGAACAAATGGGAAGGGATGCATAAATTGATCGTCATAGTGAAGCTGAGCTGATGCCACCCGAAATCCTACTTACAAAGGTTTACGGTGGAGTATAATTAGCAGGAAGTCAATCAGATAGGCGGGCAGGTAGTGGAAGAATATTACGCACAGCCAGTGATAGAAGTAGTTGGATTTGATTGAACCATCCGGATACCAGAGTGCGAAGCAGAACGGATTCTCGTTCAGCACCTTGCGCCCCGTCTCCAGCACCTCACCCCAGTTGATCGGATTGTCGGCGGACGAGGTAAGATTGTAGTACATAACGTCGTCCTTCTTCGGGTTACTCATCCGTTCCTTGCCGATAGCGATGATAGCATTCATGGTAATATCCACTGGCATAAAATCGGCCAGATAGTCAGCCTTGCACCACATAGTCCGGATCACACCCCGTCCCGCGCCAATTAAAAGACCGGTTGGTCCGTTCGTGCCTTCACCCCAGCCCGCTAAAGGCTCGCGCATAGCGGCTGTAACTATCGATGGACGGGCAATGGCCAGCGGTAGCTTTCCTCGATACTGATAAACCATATCCTCCGTGAGAGCTTTCGTGTATGCGTACGTGTTCGGTAGATTGTTGAGCAGCCTACAAAAAGAAGCAACGGAAAGTGAGCATCACCGAATGGAAATGGCTGCCCTCCTTTTGTACCTACCGCGGTGTGATTAAGTTCAGAACGTTATCGTCAAGCAGACCCACCATGTGCGAGATTCCTTCCGGGTTCTGTGGTGCCGGATAGTATTTCTCCTCCAGCACGTCCTCATTACATTGACAGTAAGAAGTAGAGACATGAACGAAGGAGATCAGCTTGCGCATCTGTTCCGCCAGCTTCAGCACCCGTATCGTACCGTTCAGATTGATATCGACCGCTTGTCGGATGTGCTGATCGAAGCGTACGTTTGCCGCACAATGGAACACCATCTCCACATTGTCAATCAGCTCGCGGTGGTCCGCCTCACTTAGGCCTAGCCCCTCGCTCAGTATGTCGCCGCGGATCAGGTGGATCCGTGACAGCCGGTCGCCATGCTTCTCGCGGACGTGATCAAACACAATGTTCCGGATGTACTCTTCCTTGCGCTGGCTCGGCTCGATGCCCTTCTTGGCTCGTATCAGCAGGTAGATCCGGCCGATGTCAGCACAGTCACGTAGTAACTTCTCCACCATGATCTTTCCCATGAAACCGGTTGCGCCGGTAATGAAAATCGACCGACCGGCGTACGCTTCGGCTATGCTTGCCACTCCGCCTACCTGCGTCATCATCAACTCCGTTTGCCCTCCTTCGTCCGCCATCCTCCGTCCGTCGTGGTGATATGGTGCGCGTGTTGATCAGATAGGGTGGTCTGCCAATTGAAAACGGCCAATCATTACTAACCAAATCAATATCAGCGGAGTTTAAGTATGTTCGATGATGTTTGCCAGCCATTTGCGAGTGTTTGCAGATTCGAATTGTAAAAACATTGATTTAATCCGCGATTGATGGTCACGAAAATCTATTCAATATCACTCTATTGGCATAAGTTTGTGTGGGTTTCTACTACCTTTTTGGCCCATCATTAGCACAAAACGCGGGCTTGTCTTGAGTCACATCTAAGTTAATAAATGCAGGGTTACGATATCCGAACCCGGATTTGGTTTTAGGAATTTTAAAGAAACGGGTTTTTTCTACCGACCAGAACAAGCGTCGTTGCTTAAAAATGAAACTATAATGAGTTATTGCTATTGTGGCATAGTTAAGAATTCTATATTTAGATTACCACAGATTATGTAAACACATCCTGACCTGATTGATAAGCATTTTCTAATCCGTTTCTTTGCGAATTCCAGTAGACCTTATTTGTAGAGTTAACCTTCTTTTCTTTGTATTTAGATTTTACTGGAATACTAAACGTTTTCTTATGCTAATTTTTCTATGCGATTTTTATTACTTGATTCCTGATGCATGCATTTCATCACCAAAATAATCACGAGTGAGACCTAATGATAAGATAATACTATTCATCAACTGGTCCTGTTCGGAGTAGTGTCTCCTGAGTAGCAAGACCTCGAATTTAAATTATTGCTTGCCCCAATAGCACGCAAAACGTAAATCTTGATTCCTTTCAGCCTGATGGAATTCACACCCAAATGTCCTTAACCAACTTGGCCAAATAACAAATTCGTGATTTAATCAGAATACGTAGCGTTCAGAAGGAACGATAGCAACGGGGGTACCTTCGTATCCGCGCACATGCTAGAGAACCTAAGACAAAACGGTTATGTTAATGTGGCACACGGTTGGCATGGCTATTCCTCCCCTAGTTTACTATCTCCGTCGCCTTCACGGAGATAGTAAAAAGTGCTTTAGGCATCATCATGTCGCGTTGTTCATTCACATACGCATTTTTATGTTTTCTAGTTTCATCAAAAGCAATCTAACGGAAAGTGAAATGAAGTAACCATCACACCATCTCTGAGCTTCGTTTGTCTTTGCTTCTCTTTTCTTATATCAAGAGAGAGCACAGTTTATGGTCTCGCGATTGCATGACTGCCCGTTGGCGCACACTCTCTTATACGGTTTGCAACAGGTGCGTACGACCCTGGGGGGATATCAATTGCGATCGTAAGGCGGGGTAGTTTAAGTGAAGCTAAAAAACAAGTTTTATTATAATCTTTAGTAGCGGAGATTTTTTATGCAGCTGCTGTTTACGGGGCGTTTAGTGGCAGACGGTGGGTTACACAATAACGCAGCTTTTAGTTCGAGTCCGCCCTGACTAGCTCCGCAGAGGAGAGGCAACGGATCGACAGCAGCTTGAGAAGTTCTCCCGAGCGAAGGAGGTCAACGGTGCCACCACCTCCTACGTACAAGTTCGAAAAATGGTCATTTGTTGGTCAAAACAATCATCTCTACAAACGTGCACGATCCGAAGATGCCAGATGACGGTGCCGGCCGTGTCAATGGTCAATGGAGAAGAAATGCTGCGGAAAGAAGTCTCCGTACCTCAGCGCCCGTCTTTAGCAGCGCGACCAACAATTATCGACCGATTATTATGCAGTGTAAATATGCCATCCATAGGGTAATCACATATGGCTAGACAGAGGGTAGTGGTGCTAGCGAGATAGCAGCATTCTGTGACCGTGGTGCATCATCACGCTACGCAATGACACACGAACGGAACACCCGTAGGTGCACATAGTGCAGTTGCGTGCACCACCCATCAACTCATTGCGTTGTTGCTACGAATCTGTTGGGTTTATATGAGTCTCTCGCGTTGAACACGGTGGGAACTCTCGAATGCGTCAAGGGAAACGAGATGACAACGAAAATGATAAACGACAACGATAAGAACCGTGGCCTGCAACATTGCCAAACGCACTCGATCTGGTCACGATCAAGTGCACAAAAGTGCAAGCCCCACCTCCTCGAGCACGCTGGTTATTCCCGTTTCGGCATCTCATGCTTTTCACAGCACCTGCAGTCTTCGGCCAAATAATTGCATAATAGCGCATTGGAAATCGATGCGGTGAGCATCGATGCACGGTACTGACGGTCGACGGCAGAGGAGGAGCTGACGCTCGTAGGTCCATAATCGTCACAATGTTAAGAAGCAGACTGGTTCCAAGATAGGCCAAGGTCGCCTGTTGATCGCAAGCGTGTGCACCGCACGCGACAAGGTTGAACCAGTTTTATGGACTCCCATAGAATATTCATAATATTCGTATGCAGTTTGCTGGGCGCTAGCTTTCACGTGTGCACGAAAATTAATGATCATCATTTGTTGTTGATCTTCTCGGTTACATGGTCTATAATCATAGGAGGAGCCCCCGATTGGTCTATGCCGATGATTTAATGAAGGGTAACCACCAACATAAGGTTATGCCCATCGAATGCATTTAAATAGTGGACGGCGGCGGAACTATGGAGCCGGCAGCTGACCTCGGCGGTCATGTGTCCTTAACAGTGACAGTGGCGGTACTGGTTTTGGAGCATCATCCCACCCATACCCATATCGAACATTCACATTCCCTTGGACACATATGTTCATCGATAGCGATCAGCAGCGTATGTCATGGATTTCTAAAGGTCAATCTGTGCGCTTGGCATAGAAAACGCGATCACGTATGCTAATCGCCTTCCGAACAATGGTCGTTCACCTGCAGCCGGCCAACGGAAGGCACGAAACCGTAAAGGAGCTACTCCGATCGTCGTCGTCGTCGTATCGGCTTGCTGTCCAGCTTATGATGAGCTATAGGGTATGAGAAATAGGGTTTCCATAACTCGCCAGAGGACAGTCACACAGTCATCATCATGCTGGCTACTTCAGGGTCACTGTGGGTGGGTCCAACCATTTGGGCTGGATGTTCTTGAAATGTTTGCTCCGAATGTCGGCTGGCGACGTTAAGGAAGACATGGCGATTAGTATCCGCATTGTTTTGTGGCGTGAACGGTAGCCAGCTGGTATGTGATTAGAATACCTTTATCAAGGAACTTTTGGGACGTCGAACTGAATCCCCGAGTATTGGTTCGAGTCGAGTGATGGGATGGAATGCGCAATCTGATTAGGATTCGAAGCACGCATAGTACTCACTGCTCATTGTCGCCTAGCCAATTCACTGATACGTTGAGATTTGTGCTAAATGTCATGCAGCTACACTGGATAGAACGTTGGAACAAGTGATAAGAACCTCTATCGTTTATGTTAAGATCATCAGCCACCGGCTGTTAATGTATGCTTATCCATCCGACGATGGACGAGAGATGGTCTATTTCGTAATTGGCATAACTTAATGAGGATGCCCAATTCTATATAAGCTTTGTTTCGTAATAACGTCACTGCGGACGTAACGGACGGACGTCTGGGTTCGCCTGGGGACGAATAATTACATCACTCGTGCATAAGTTCGTATGTACGTATGTATGATTGCCACACCTATCCTGCAACTGCGAGCAAAAGGTGAGTACAGTCCGATGATGAGTCTAAAGACCTTGTTTAAGAACCGCCCCTTCTCGGTGTTGTTGGAGCTGGAGGCGATAAATTTGTCATTTGGGATGGACAAACCCACTTCGCCAGCAAAAGAGCCAGCTACTGCCCGAACCGGTGCCCGGTGGTACGTTCGCTTTCGTTTCGCAATACAAATTCGCATAACGTAATGTGGCGAGCGACAATCAGATATCTTATATTCGATTTATACACTGAGTAACGCATGCAGCATGCAAATGCATTGCAGACAGTGATGCGCAGGATCACAATCGGTCTGTCCGGTGCAAGCGAAACGGAATTGGATTTACTTATCCAGTTTGCGCACAACATCCAGCGGGCAGGGAAAGCTTTGTTGTACGTTTGGCTTGTTATTATTTCCTTTCATTTTACAAAACTGTTTGATTCAATTCAATCCTTCAGATATTTTGTTATTTTAATATGCATACAACTTTTCAATTGTTTGTTCTTATATGGTACAATCAACGACTATTGTTGTTTGTAGAAAGTTATCTTTCGAATTCGCAAATTCCCATCAAATATTTGGGTAAAACTGATTCGAGGACATAAATAAACCATAAAACATTTGAACATGTTAAGAAAAAAAAATTCGACGCTAGAATCAATTAACTGGAATAGCTACCAACGCGTTGTTGTTGACCTATACACGCTACTAACTAATTTATTTCGATTGAAAATACAGCATAAAGATCCGCTTAGTGCTTCAACTTGATTTTTCACTTGATTTTTTCCGGATTTTGCTCCTCACTTTATAGTTCTAGGCGAATGCACTATATTGGGATTTTAGTCATAGGAAAATGCATAGTTGTTCGAGTTTGTGCGATTGATCGCTGCTAGTCCTTTTATGTTTGAAATCCGTATTTCGAACTAAACACAGAGCCACACGAATCCACTAACCGTTGTAAGATAGATTGTTCCGGTGCGCTTATCTGCTTATCTGCGTTCTTTCTTTACACCAATGGTGTCCATAGAAGAAGCTTTTCAGCACACTCTGCACTTCGTTTCACTTTTCACTCTATATCAACCACCTGCACCACCCGTTAACAGTAAAATAATGATGAAGCATTTGTTCACAGCAATCGTCGCTTCTTGGACCGTCACGCCACTTTTCTGGGTAACCGGAAACCGATGCAAAATAAAAAATGTTCCTCGCTAACAAAATTTAAACAAACAAACAATTTGCGCACGCGTTTACAGCAAACACCTTGACGAACCTCTGACGAACCGGGAAGATACTACCGTAAGTTGTGTGTATAGCACGCCGAAAGGAACCTGCCTCCGATGACAACCGTTCCGAGAGACCACCGACCAACGACTGAGCGTTGCGCACCAGTCCGTGAATCAGATATAATCTGGCTTGTCGCGACGATACTGCTACCGAACTGCAGCAGCAAAAGGTGGCGAATGTTGGTAAGTTTGGCGAGATATCTCTCAGCCCCTCATTCCTCCCCCTCCCCACCCACTCATCCCTTCTCCTCTTTGCTATAGGAGATTTTTCCGAAGTGCAAACCACCCGCCACCGGTGCAGTACTGCATTTTTCCGGCCACAGGCATTGTGACACCCCCTCCATTCGCTTGTTTATAATCCAAGCGCCTCCACGCCATCATGTGAGAAGTATGTGGCCCATTATTACAAATTGCTCGCTACTCTGGTGATTTGCCGCAGGGTACGACGTGATTATGCGAACATTGGATAGTGCGTAGAGCATCATCGATCGCGAAGCAGAGGGTTTTTGGCGCTAGGGATGTGTCGCATCACTCGAATGCTCCTAGTGTTATACATCCAGCCACCCACTTCCATGGTCATACTACGAAACTCAACATTATGTATCGGAACTTATCCAGGCAAAATTCAGTTCAAGAGGCCCTTAAAAGCACATGTCATCAGCCACGCTTCCAACTGATCAACAACAGTCTCTCTGTCCAAAAACTGTGACCAAAATATCTACGACGATGAGCACAGGTATACCAGCTTGATCTTGACCTCAAAACGCGTGGCTTCGGTAGTGGTTTTTGGTAGTAGTTCTGGGTCATCTTCCTCACACTCGTCGTATCGCTCCGCCACCGGTCGCGGCATTTCATCGTGGCTTGGATCGTTTCGATTTGTGATCGGTTCGGTTATTGTTGAAAAAGAAATGTTAACACTTTGGCGTTCAATTCACACAGACGCTGAGTATGCCACCGCCTCAGCGAGGACGCTAATTCAATTTGCGACAACTTTACCTAGCATCACCCAGTATGTTTCGATTCCGCAATCCGTTATATTTTTCGCGGAATCTACCGTATATTAACTTCGTGTTAAAGGTGCATTAAAGGACAGTTAAAAGAGTAAACTGACTGATTTTAGTCAATTGTTTGTGTCTGGACGAGGTCCTATTATTATGCTGATTGCAGGACATCGGTTCTGATTCAGGATTGTAAATGCTCTCAGTCGATAACCTTCTTGAAATGTGGTATTGTTTCACATGCATCTACTTTCCCTTTCTAGACTTGCAGCTGCATTTCTGAGGGCCAACAAGTATGATGTTGAGGTGGCTGCCATGAGAATAAGTACATAGTAAGTAGGTCGCAAATGTTCCCTTGTACACATTACCGCTGCCTCGGGATATTCGTTGTAGATTTTTTTTTAATACTGTGGCCCTTGGCATTGTGAACCGTATGCGATACGTATTATTCGTACACAATTGGTCTGCCTTATATCGTGCGCATCCCGTCTGTATTTATGTAGGACCTCGGCAAGTGGTAACGCTGTGATCTCTGATTTGGTAGTTTAATGTTCTAAAATAAATTTATAGTAACGTAGGGTATACACATTATATAGGATCTTCGGAAATAAAGGATACTTTTCATATTTTCATAAAATTATGGTACAGTCAATGGTTTGTTTGAAATTCTTTAAAATAATTACCTGCATTTAAATGGTCAAGAAGATAAACAACACTGACCTAGACGACACAACGTAAATAATGGTACCGGACCGTACGCGCTTACAGCAACCCCCATTACTGTCTCAGCTAAGACGTCCTACTAACCTTTATCCAGCGGCTGGCATTACCAACGATCGTTGCAGGCGTACCATCGCCAAGCCGGTTTCTTCATTACAACGGATACACACCAGCAAGGATAGTACCTCCATGGTCGGTGTTGCAGAATACCGTTGTACCATCCTTTAAATGCCCGTATGCCTTTTATTTGACGGAGGGATTGAAATCAATTACACAAGAGTTGCCACCGTAGGCCAATAGTTAGACAACCGCCCTTCCTTCTATTCACAATCTTGTAAATGAGCGGGTGTACGGTCAATTTTCCGCCCATTATTGACTGTGGCATGACTAAAGGTATCGTCGCAGGAGATCGCACTAATCATCATTCTTGGTCGCGATACGTATGCTTTGCACGAAGGAACCTGATGCTTACTCTCTGTGCATTGGGCATGCAATACAAGGGAATGTCACGATCGTACTAAGATCCCTTAGTTTCACTTTTCCTTTCATCACTCACCAGTGACCGGATTGTTGTGGTCGCAAAAGATTGAGCTTTGGGAACTTTCAATTAGATTTTACTATTCGCGATGTAAATAAGCTCGCCATCCCCGCAAGGCCATTGCAGTCCGTTATGCAATACACTGTATAACCAACCAGCGAACAATCGATTCGTTCGAAGTGACTGCAACATTGCCGGCAATGACTGGAGGTCGGGAATTATCATGCAAGTTGAGGAAGGGACACGATGCACATCTTATGTGATGACTCAAAACAAGCATTAAGTCACGTGGCGGTTTGAATGGAAAACTGGCAGCCTGACCTTGCGGTTCGAGTTTTGGCGCACCCTAGAAAGGGAAATTCCATTCCATTCCCTGTCCCGCACCGGATGAGTGGACGAGCAAGCGAGCGATGAGGTCATTTCGATGATGCACACGAGAAGTACCCAGAGGTAGCGTTTACCATCAGTCGTGCTGGTGCATTGCACCGATTAAAAATAATTAAAGTGCAATGTATCGTTGCACACTGCTCACTGTCCGGCATTGGAAACCGAGCTTTAAGTACGATTCATCTGTCTCCTTTATTTCCACCTACTACATGTGAAACATTGCGTCCTTCAGGTATCTTTGGCTTCCTTCGTACATGACGAGATACTTGTGAGTTACTGAAGGCATGGCAACAAGCCGCCACAAGAATAGCAAACGGACCACTCGACAGGAGGTGATTGTTTCCGTTCAGTTCAAAAGTCAGTGTGTCGAGGAAACGTTGAGATATTGAGGCAGGTTGCTCGGTGTACACGTGCATTGCATAATGCTTGCCATACCCTATGAGGCATAGAGTTCTAGAGGATCGCGTGTGCTCAGCATTGGTTAAAGCGGACGTTAGAACGTTATAAAAACATAACATTTATGACTCTTAGTCTTGTTGAGCATCGAGGACAAATGCAATCGTAACACATTCCTGCCATAATTAACGGTGTGCTCGTGTGTTCGCTGCGATGTTTCGCGCCGCTCTTTAGTTACGTTACAATGGTCATTAACAGGAGACACCTAAACCGAACCGAATTTCTCTAGCAGAACCGACCTGATGGCAACAATAAACATATCATTTTGCATAATGTGCTCAACGCCATGCAGTTGCCTCACAAACGGTGGGCGCCCCAGTGCCCGGCGCCGTGAGTGCACACCCATTACAACCGGAAACCGGTCCGACGTACACCACGGTGTGAGAAAACATTAGGTCATATTCACCGTGATGCCTTTGCAGATCATTAATCGGCACGCTCTGGCACACAGGCATTGTAGGGGTACCTGTTCTTGTTCAACTAGACCCACCCACACACGCTGGCTTATTGTTTCGAAGTTGAAGTTACCGCAAACTTAGGAAAATCGGCAAATTTTTCGACAGTCCTGGTGTCACGCGCGGCGGCCACGTAATTAAATCGTAGCGCCATACTGCTGGCCACAATGCCGGTCTTGTGGTGGCACTTCTAATGCAGCGTACCGCCATCAGTGTCTTATGGTGGTGCAACAATGCACTTTGTCAATCGCTGGCCTACGTGTTCCGCGTTCGCTCGTTCGTTAACGGACTGCCAGTTTTCGCTAGCTGTTGGGTTACGTTTTAATTGATGACTATTCGTTCTTTTGGCACAAAATAAGTTCGACCTAATCTCCATCTTTATCAACTAGTCTATCCATACTAGAAACAGCCTTGAAGTCTGATCACGTAAGCAGCATCTTCAATGTCATGAATTTGTCTCGATTTTGGAGCTGCCATGTAGATTCGAGTGTAATGAGCTTTTTGCTGTTGTGCAATGAAGGTGTATGCTGGAGGGATCGAAGGTGAATGAGTGGTGCGAAGATCAATTTCAACGATGCCATGAAACACGCTACATGAAGGATGACTTTGACTTTGGGCAAAAGAATGGGTAGTCGCAAAAGGGAACGAATTGCGATCCAATTTGGTGCATCATGGGCCCTGACCTACAGTCTCAATACGACCGAGAACAGTGATTCAAAAAACTAGTCGTGTGAATTTTACAAGACTACTAGTTTCCAGCGAACCGACCATAACATGTTCACATGAATTATTTTACATACATTCAGTATATACTAGATTCATTTTTATGATAATTTATACCAAAAATGTACAAGGTAATCTAGAGAAACAAAGAAAATTAATATACACATCCATAACATTGAAAAGTAAAGGCGTTTCCTATCAATCGGTCGAAGGGATCGATTGAAAAGATAGCGATCACCATTCATGAATAAAAACATGAATATTTTTTAAATCCAGCAACGATCGTCTGAGGCTGCAGTGGGAATCGCGTACGTTTATCATCTTAGTTATTATCTCGACCATTATGTTTTCGTACCTGCCCTAGACCTACCTCGAGAAATTGGATGTAGAGTAGTTCGGTAGGTTCGGATAAGGGTGCATCGGCCACCTGTACTCGCTCCAGAAGGCCAGCATCATCGCCAATTTTACGCCGTACAATATGTAACGCAAGAATCTCCGCCTAGTATCAAGGATGGGAAAGAATGAGAAAGTTGAGTGATTCCTACAAATAACTATTTTGAAATCTAAAGATAACTATTTAATTTAGTTGAAAAGAAGGCTCCGAGAAAGAAAAAAAATACTATTGAAATCCTTTTCTTTAGTCTTTTTATGGACTTCGGCATCTAATTTTTGGTGGTTAAAAACCAATTGGTGGCATCTTTGATTCAGGTAACTTTAAAATGTGGCGTAAGAAATTCGAAAATGGTTTGAAAATGAATATGTTTGGACGGTCGGTCTACCTAATATTGCACTTAATTCGATGCAAAATTTTTTTAAGTTGCAAAGTTTTGAAAGAAGTTGTTCGAAAACCAAAAATGTTTTAAAGGGAAAGAACGATCCCAAAAAATCTCACACTGGGTTGCCGATCAACATTTATTCAGACGCGACTTCCGCTGTTGAGCACCAACTGTTTGGTGCGTAACCAATGGGCATCTTCACTGAACCACCCCAGCGCAGTACTGCTAGATATTTTAAATACATGCATATTTAAAATATTGAAATATGTAAAAGCTACCTTCGAATACGATTGTTGGCACTGAAGAATAAAACTAAGCGGAAATAATATTTTCTCCAACAATACATTTACTAGAAGAACAAGCAGTTCCGATTCTTTATTTGTACGTTCTATGTTGGTCGGTAATTTTGTTCTTCTCGGAACGAACCATAGTTTGCCTGTTTTAGTAGCTCGCTATCACAAATCATTCATCACGATAAGTATGAAGATGACCTTTATCCCAAAACGTTCTCCCTAATGGTATCACTCATGTACCAGCCTTACTATTACTGATGTTTGTGATGAGGGTGAGGGGCTGCTACTGGTGGTGCTGCGATTGCTGACATTTTATTGGGCGTTCCATTAACCGATCCATTAGGCACTTCGTTACTAACTTCCGTGGCATTCGATCCCAGTTCCAGGTTTTTCAACTGTTGATTCCACATCTCGGCGTACACACCGTTTCGTTCGAGCAGGATATCATGCCGGCCACGCTCCACAATAGAACCCTCCTTCAGCACCACGATTTCATCTGCGTGTATAATCGTGGACAGGCGGTGCGCTATGATTAATGTCGTTCGGTTGGCACACACCTTTGCCAGGGCCGACTGTATGTTACGTTCGGTTTGTGTGTCAAGCGCACTGGTCGCCTCATCCAGGAGCACTATCGAGGGCGCCTTTAGAATCGTTCTGGCAATCGCAACACGTTGCTTTTCCCCACCGCTTAACCGTAAACCTCGCTCGCCAACCTGCGTCTCGTATTTCTCCGGAAAGTTGAGGATGCGTTCGTGTATGTCCGCGCTACGGGCCGCCATAATGACGTCGGCTTCCGGTGCTCCAACCCGACCGTACTGAATGTTGTACATGATCGTGTTGTTAAACAGAACCGTATCTTGCGGTACAACGCCGATCGCCTTACGCAACGATGCCTGCCGAACCGTTTTGATGTTTTGTCCATCTACCGATATTGATCCGCTATCCACGTCATAGAACCGGAACAAAAGCCGCATGATCGTGCTCTTGCCCGCTCCGGAAGGTCCAACGATGGCGACTGTTTTACCCGCCGGTACCGTGAAGCTAACGTTACGCAAGACAAAGCGCTCGGCATTGTATCCGAAAGTGACATCGTTAAAGTCGATGCCTCCACGCACTACGGCCAAATCACCTGCTCCTGGCGCATCCAGCACTTCCTGCTCTTCGCGCATCAGATCAAACATATTTTCCATGTCGACAAAGTTCTTCTGGATAGCACTGTTGAAGATTGCACGTTGAAAACGAAACGAAAGGGTGAAATTAATGAGATCTGTCGCCATTTGCTGTACTTGGCGTAGCGTAGCATTTCACTTACCGATAAAAGGTACCGAACCAATTCAATGGAACGTAAAGCTGGATAATGTAACTGGCAAAGAGTACGTAGTCTCCCACCGTTAAACCATCATGGTAGACGACCAAATAGGCACAAAGCAATGATCCGGCCAACAATCCACCACAAACGATGATGTTCTGCATGGTATTTAGTATGTTGAGCGTGATAATTGAGCGCCATTCCTCTTCCTAGATTTGAATGATTGAAATCGTAAGTTATTAGTGTCGACAATGGCATGTCTTTAGATAAGCAACACTTACCTGAAACTTGAGTATGGAATCCCGGTAAGAATCCACCTCGTACTGCTCCGCACCATAGTACTTGACCGTTTCAAAGTTGAGTAGCGAGTCGACGCTGCGCGCCTTTTGCTGATTATCGGCAAGGTTCATACGCCGCTGGAACTTTGTACGCCACTCGGTAACCATGATGGTGGCCACTAGAACGATACACAGTTTGATTGATCGGGATTGATAACATTTGGAATCAAATAATCAACTTCTTACCTATGTAAAGCGTCATCGTGAGAAACACGATGAATCCGAACCACCAGTTGAAGGCCGTAATGAAGAACACAACCGCAATCAGAATGTCCACGATGGTTGGTGCAATCGAGAATAGGATGTAGTTTAACAGATTGTTAATGCTGTCCGTTCCTCGGTCCATGACACGCAGGACTTCGCCCGTCTTGCGGTTCAGATGCCAACGTAGCGACAGGCTGTGTAGATGACGGAACAGTTCGACCTCAATCTCACGCGTCGTGTACTGCTGAATGCGAATCCACAGGAAGCTGCGCAAGTTGTTGAGTAAGCCCATCGATCCAGTACCGCCACCCTGGAGGAACTTAAACCCGACGTACAGCAGTATCCAGTCCCACCGGAACAGAGAAGGCTGAACGGAGAGACTGTCAACTATCTTCTTGTTGTAGATCGGTACGTACAGATTGATGATACGTCCGGCAAACAGTAGTACAAAACAGAAGATGATACGGAACTGCAGTATGACATCCTTTTTGGGCCAAAGGAATGGTAGAAGGGTACGCATTTTACTCCAGGCATTGCGGAACGTCGACTGGTTTTCGTTTGGCCGCGCATGCAAATTCTGATACTCCTCGCTGCGCATGGTCGATGTGATGGCCGGTGCTTTCAAGCCGATCACGAACAGCATCATCGTAACGAGATAGCGAACCACGAACAATCCGAATTCAACTCGATCTCTGAGAGTTTCTAGACGGAACCAACCATCACCGTAGTTCAGGTTAACAAACGCAATGTTCTGCGTTATAAAGAGCATCGTCCAGAAGAGGAGTAGTATCACTCCATGGCCTGCTGTTCGTGACGTTGGTAGTTGGTAGTGGCGCTCTTTTACCAGCAGCACAATCGAGAACGGATACGCGAAAAGGGCTACTGAGATGGACAGTATCATGAAGCCATACACTTGGGCAGGTTCAAGGACAAACCCTTCCAAAACGAAGCGTGCCACCGTGAGCAACGGTAGTAGGATGAGCAGAAACACTTGAAAGTTGTACAAGCGCGACTTGCGTATTTCCACTGGATCTACCTCGGTTGCATAGCGGCGGTACATGATCAGCTGCCAAGTGCCACAAAGCAGCATGAAAGTGCCGATCGCTCCCATGGCAACCGTATCCATGAAGCACTGCGATATGCCATGGTTGAACCAGATAACGTCCATGGACGTATCATTAGGACAGAATTGCATCATTTCGATCGGTTGGTAGACGTCTTCAACGTCTCAGGCTCCGAGAAATCACCCAAAACACAGACTCTCGTGGATGCTGCAATGAAACAAGAGAAGAAAGAAACGAATCAAATGGGCGGTTCAGCTATAACATTATCCACTGGCACGGACACTGACGAGAAAATTGATGCGGGATTCCCATGAATGAAGCAGCTCCGATAACGCGCGAACTGTTCATCGTGGACTCTTATCATGTGCAACCTGTGTTGCAATCGAGAACAGTAACATCCAAGTTCCACCACGGTAAGAACGCTTGAATTGCAAGATCAAGGGCAGATCGGTGAGCCAATTAATGTGCTTCTCGCTCGGTAATCCAAATTACGAAAGTGTGGTGCAAACGAATCAGGTTCAAAGGTGATCCTATCTGCAGCGCGTAACTGCAAATCAGCAAATTTGAATTATCTACATCATGTACACCAGGTTCTACATCTCTATGCAATGACTGGCACCCTGTTGAGGTGGCCGGTCCCACTTATCAGCCCGCTGGTAAAACGAGGATTAAGGAATAAAGTGCCAACATCATACACTATCACGTTTACGCATTGAGCACTTCATTCTTTCCAGCCACATGCATGAGCGTTGCACCCAGATAAGATACATGAGACATCTAACTTAACTAACGGGCTACGAATTGGGAAGTTCGGAGCAGGAAAATGAGTTCAACCGGAAGGAAGGTGCTCTGTATCGGTATTGACGACGCCTCCATCGAGTTGTGACAAGACAAACTAGATACGCAGAAGCAGCCCCGTCGCCCCCCGTGTTACATCACGGTGACGGTGCTTTCTCCGTCGAAATTTAATTAGCGAAACCGGAACCACGAACTCGTTCACGTACAGTAACTGGCCAGCAAGATATCAAGAAAATAAACTTAGCAGTGAATATGCTTACCAAAACTAGTGTTTTCGCACTGCGATTTCTTATCTTTCCGCTGCAGGTAAAACTAATAGGAATAAGCACACGGACACGAGCCCTGGCTTCAGGTCGAGTCTCGCACCGCAACCACTAACGATAGATGATCCGGAATCGCCGGTTGTTCACACATATTTCATTGCACTTCGAGTGGAAATTGAAATTCGTTCCGCTGGAAATCGAACAAGAACCGCTGGAGAGCGGTGCGCAGCAGAAAAAAATGACGATGACATTCAAAACAAGGCTGTTGTTTTGCGTTTGTCTGGCAGATGATTGAACACGACGTTCCTGAAGGGAGGTCGGTCTATTGTGTGCCGGCAACGGCAATCGATGAAAAAGGATACGCGGACGCCGCGGAACAAGAACATTTTAAACACTTTAAACTAGAACACGATGGACGAGGATCTGGAGTTCCGAGACATGGTGCTGAAAAAGCTGGAAGAGAGTGGCTCCTTGTTGAGCATTAAGGTAATTAAACCGCCTTTCAACGACGGGGGAATTTGAAAATAAAACTCCGATCTTTCAGGCAAAATTACGCGCCTTGCTGTACCACATAATTGAGAACGAACGCAACACGGCGGGCGATCAGCAAAGCAACGAGAGCGACATCACTTCCAGCAGTACCTTTGAGAAAGGCACGGAGACGCAGCTGGACAACAAAGCGTTAGCTTTGGAGTTGGTTCTGGATATGCTGACGAGCCTAAATCTGCAGTACACGAAACAGGTGCTGTGCGCGGAGGCCGGCTACACCCACGCCAGTGCGGCCACTCGCGAATCCCTCTCCCGACAGTTGGGGCTGAAGCCGATTAGTGATGCTGCTGCCACTGCGGAAAATTCGCAGGATCAGCCTCTTCTGGTGACGCTGGTCGAACGGCTGCGAGGAGAGGTAGCTGAGAACAGTTCCGAAATCGAAAGCATCACCAACGACCAACCCTCCATCGAGCGGGACTGCACGAGTACGGGCACGAAAACGGAAAACGCCGACACTGTGAGCACTCAGGATGAGGAGACTAACTCGTGAAACCGTACGCTACTTTTCCGTGGCATCTTCGATAGCCTGTCTCTTGGTATGATTTATTGGCTAGTGTGAGGGTTTATGAACTCGAACAACCATCTCGTCGTCCACCGTTCCCGATAATAAACGCTGAAAGGTAATGCAAGATCGTCGCCGACGAATGAGACTAAGCGTAGCGCACTTTTTCATCATAGCACTGGTTCCGCCACCCGCCACGGCCTTATCCTTTGTACTGTTCTTGCTGGACGCGCTGCATGAGCGATCGAGAGACGACATTCCAGGAGTCCATAAACCGGTCCATGCACATGGCGATGCATTTCTGTAGAAAAACGAAGAAACACCAAATCATGACGACAAGTTTTGTTAATGTTACCGGCAAAGCCGCGTCCACGAACCTGTTCTGAGCTGTCCAAATCCTGTCCAGGTTTGCCTACGCACTTTTTAAAACATTTCTCAGTCATTTTCTGAAAGGAACGGACAATATTAGATAGGCGGCGAAAGTCGTACTGGTCTAGTCTCCGGGACGAACGGTCGTACAGTCACAAGTTCCTGAGCGTTGGCTATCGCAATTTTCTGCTTGATTGTGGTCATCAGCTCATCCTTTTGGGAAGAGGAAAGGTTTTCCAGAGATACGTTATCCATGTTGGATCGTCAAATGCACCCCGGAACCGAGTACACGGTCTAGAATTCGCTGTAATTCCGGTAAACTACAGAATATAACGCACTTTCCGTGTTTTGTGATGTAATCCAGAACGCGGACACCACGCTGCCCGGTGACATTGCCCAGTGAGCAGGGAAAAGATCTTCTCACTATAGAAAATCGCCCTTCACTTTTCGGTCGCGATTTTACGACTTTTCGGTCACGATTCGGTCGCCCATACATTGGCGCCGAAGAGCGTATATGGAACCGTTTGTTCCTACCACCTAGGCGTGTCCAAAGGGGCCCAAGGGCTCGTGACCGAAAATCAATTAAATCGAACGTGACCTGTTGTCTCGCTCTTTACTTTAGCCCCCTTTCTTTCTTTCCTATACTCTGGCCCTACCCAAAATGAAGTACGCTCTGATTGGTCGGTAAGCCATCGCGCATTGGCGGTGGCGTTTATTTTTGCTAATTGTTTTCGACCCACCCCGCCGTGATCTCCATACGATTGGTGATGACGTCATCATGATCACTTGCACTGCACCGTCAGCGGAACGCGTGTTTCCCGGAAAAATTTCGACTGCCGCGATCGGGACTTTGCCGAATTTTGATCGAGGTTGCTCCGTCTCGTTTTTCTGTCTCCTTCTCTTTCGCGCTGCCGTTCGAATCCCTCCTCGATTTTTACGGCCTACCCACCTCTCGTAATCGAAACCCACAAGCTCGCGTTCGTTTTCGTTCCCTATTCTTCTCTCCCAATGCCACCCTTCCCCCGCCGTAGCCGCGTCTTGCAAACTCGAGCACAAACCTCCTCCTCCTCCTCGGGGTTTCTACCTTCTCTTTCCCCCGCTACCTACGGGCGGTTCCATAGTGAGCGTTGCGTTTGCCCCTTCCTCGACCCCGTCGCAGGCAGCGGGGGTTTGGTTTTCAGCCACCTCAGCCTTCCTCTCGCTGCGTCGCAGTCGGAGGGGTCTTCTCACTGCACACTGGGCGGTGACATTCGGATCGTCAGGGTTGCTTCCCACGGGCCAAGTGGCTAAATTTTCCACTATTTTCACTCTCATTTAAGTTATTTAGAAAACTAATTGGGTTGGCTGTTGTTGTTGAAGTTAGCAGTACTTGCATTAAAATTGTATTAAGCAATTCTGGTAGACATGAGCCTTTGTCTGTGGAGTGCGTGAAGAAATCCTCCGGTTGTGGTTTAAACCCTTGGGTCAAACCTCTAGAGGAGCAGTTGTCAGGATGAAAAAGTTTGCCTCCCCCCAAAAAGGGTGGAAGGATAATGAGTGTGAAAGACTGAAGTGCGCCCGCAAATGGCAATGATGATAAGCAGCAAACGCAGCAGTACGAATAGCAGTTAGGAGAAAGAAATGGTGCCAACGACAACGATGATGGCCAACGCCAACGGTGCTGCTGGTTCCGCCGGAAGCGGAGTGCCCCAGGGGAGTCAATCGTCGTCCTTCGGCGGCGGTCCGCCGCTGTCGGAGGGGGAGAAACTTACCGCCCGCAAAGCGCGCAAGGAGGCGGAACGGCAGAAGAAGCAGGCCAAAAAGTACGAGGAGCAGCTGAAGAAGATTCGCGGGCCAAAAAGCCAGAAGCTGCAGATCATCGACGAGAGCTTCCTTGAGAAGTACCAGAACGTGCAATCGCTGCCACCGGGGCCCACATTGAAGACAAAGAAGCGCTCCAAGAAAGCCCCGACCGATGTGGTGCAGATCAATCTATCGGAATGTATCCGCGAACAGCTGGCCGGTGGTGACCGGTGCGAACACAAACCGATCGTACCTATCGTCCCGATTGTGCCGCAACGACCGATGCTGGTCCTGCACAAGGGTAAGCAGCGCGAAGTGCCAAAGGAGAAGAAACCCACACGACTGAAGAAGGACATACTGAGAAGCCGATCGGAAAAATCCGCTGCTGCCGGTGTTGAAGCAGGTGCCGAGCAACCTGCTGATCAGGGTGGATCAGCACCATCGACCTCTGGCGGTCCGAGCGGCGAGCCCACGCTGGAGGTGGTCAAGCATAAGCAAGTGCTCGAACAGCCGCCCCTGGTGGATTCACCTTTCTTGAAGGCCATCGAACGGTGCTGCATCAACGATGGTCCACCACCGAGCAACCGTGAATCGAGCGAGTACCAGAACGGCTTTCCATCGCTTCGCACGTCCATGTCACTTAAATCATCGGCACATCGGCATTCGAGGAATTTTCGGCCGTAAGTTGTGCTGCTGCAAGGGAGTGCATATCTCGCCGAAGGCCGCTTGCCCCAGTAATTAACGCCCGCTCTTTCTTCCAGGTACTGCGATCACCTCATTACGGACGATCTGCGTGATTTGGCGGAAGAGGTAGTGGTGAAGCTGTTCCAGTTTCAATCGAAAGCATACGCCAAGAACCCCATTAAGGCTGTCAGCAACAAGCGGTTCGTGGTCGGTTTCAACGAGGTGCTGAAACACCTTGAGCTACGCAAAGTACGTCTGGTATTGATAGCACCCGATCTCGAACCGAACGAAACGATCGATCAGCTAGTGGGTAACGTGAAGCTGCTGTGCCGCCAAAACCAGGTACCGTACCTGTTTGCGCTGAAGCGTAGAAAGATTGGGTTTCATTTGCTGAAGAAAGCCCCGATCAGTTGCGTCGGGATGCTGAGCTATGCCGGCTGCGACGACACGGTCAAGCGCATGCTGGAGATTGTGGAGCAGGAACGCACAAATTATCGCATTCAGATGAGCGTCGGAACCGCTTGAAACACTGGGAACAATACGTTTCCCAGTACGGTAGCCGTTCGATCGTACGGTTAGCCTCGGAGGGTTCCATTAGTTGGCAAACCCTAAAGTGAGATGCATACTCTAGTCATTCCATGGACGTGCGTGTAGTGGACGTTTTCTCGCCAAACCTCTCCCAGTACGCCTCAACGACCTCAGTCCCAAGCTCCAGCCCTCACGAGTAAAAACTCTAGTCAGTCGCAGCTACTACTTCTACTAGTACCACTACTACTAGCGCCAGCATGTCTATCATCCTTATAAATGTGAGTGTTATCATCCAACAAAGCAACGATGGTCCACACCACCGTTGGCGATGTGCGCGATTCTCAATTGTTGTACGGCAATGTGTGCAAACCCTTATTTTATGAAATAACATAATAAACGTACCAGTACCGAAATCCATTAAAATGGATGCATTTAAACGTAACGTCAAGCGTGTCCTTATTTTTTTAACCAGGTCGTTTCCCATCTCACTGCATCGTTGTTTCAATACCAATTATTGCTTAAAATGAAACCTACAACTATACCCTGGCATCACTTTGCCATTCGGACAATATTTCTGATACAAGCATAAATGGATCTCTATCGCACTATCCGTGCTATGCAAGTAATTCAATTTTTATGATCTTATACTCGTACTACTACGTAAAGCAGCTAATGTTCTTTCCCGTTAAGTGGCTTGCGAGAAAGCGGAAAGAACTTACTGTACATGTTAATGACTGTTTCTAGCATACAACACTACATAGTTCAAAATTCATGTACGATCATACCTACGTAACTGCGTCACGTACCTGTTGGCCCACGGATCATCAATATAAAGGATGTTAAACATGCATTTTTCCTAAACATTCCGTTACATGGTGCACCAACAAGTAGTTGAGGCAACATTAAAATCAATTTGCTAATGATGGCTTCCTTTAAATATATGATGAGATTGTCCGGTGGCAGGTTGATGAATGGTTGTTGCCTTCCTGCCGTCACCTGTCGTCGCTACTACGCTACAGGTAGAGGGTTAGTTCCAGGGCAACCCAACCAGCATATTCACAATCGCTCCGTTACTTGTGAACTGCAAATGGTACGGAAGGTGAAAGATAAAATGTCTGGTGTTTCGAATGGTGGCGGTGGCATGTTGGAAGCTTTGCGCGGCCTGTTTTACGTGTCTGCCATTTTTGGTGTCATTCCCCTCTCGTTGCGAATGTTCTTCAAGCGACGCGTGCTGCAGTTGTCCATTAGCGGTAACGTGTGGGTCGTCTGTAATATCATTGTATACTCGGCCCTGTACCACGTGGCCACTACCAACTACATAAAGGACGACTGGGGATCACAAAGTAAGTAAGAAGACATTGCTCTCGTTGGCCTGTTCAATGAAGCGTTACTTCCTTCATATTTCGCGTGCGACAGAAACGCTGACCAATGCGATCGGTATCTTCATCATCTACATGGAACCGCTAATGATGGGTATCGACATGATATTCGGTATGATCAATCAACGTCGGCTGATCGAATGCTTCGAGCGGCTGCACCGTGTCGATACGAAGCTGGCCGGTGAGGGAATTCCTCTGAACAATCAGCAGCTGAAACGCATCACCGTACTGTTGGGCCTGTTGGTGCTGCTTTTCGAGATGGTAATCACGGTGTACAGTTTCGTGGAGTTTGAGCAAGATTTTACGTTCTCGTCTTCGATTTGGTTTATAACCACCATTCCGACGGCTCTGAACTCTGTTTGTCGCATCTGGTTCATAATCCTAGTGCATGCCATACGTCAGCGCTTTAATGCGATGAACGGGCACATGAATGAAATTGCCCAAGGTCTGCAGGAGTTCAAGGATCAGCAGCAGGGCCACCAGGAATCCGATCCGTACGAAGTTCCGCTTGACTATCTGGAGCGTGAAATTTTCACCGTGTACACGCAGCGAAAGGCACAATTTGCCGTTACGCCACCGAAAAAGCAAAAGCAGAAGCAAGCGTCGGCCAAGATTATCCAGGTAAAACCATATGAAGCCGGTACGAAGCTCTCTAGCACGCCGTTGCGTCGCAATAGCAACGCCATCTTTCCAACCAGTAAAGCGGATGGCATTGGAGCAGCTGCCCAGCAGTTCCTGCCGACGGACATTCGTCAGCGTCCTAAGATTGATCAGCGTATGGACAGCAAGCTGATACTGATCTGCCGGACCCACGACGAGCTGTGCGAAATCGGAAAAATCGTCAACCGCATGTACAGCGTGCAGATGCTCGTGGCAATGGCCCACGGCTTTGTGGCAATTACGGCGCAGCTCTACTTTCTGTACTGTGGGTTGACGGGCCAGGAGGTTCCGATACTGTTTCGCTCCGCACAGATCGTGCTCCTATCGCTAACGTACGTCTGCTATACGGCGCTCAAGTGTGTGGTTCCCATTTTTGTGTGCTGGAAAACTAAAACCGACTCTCGGCGTACGGGCATCGAGATGCACTATCTCGCGAACGTGATCGATGAGAGCCACTACTACGAGGTTGTCAATCATCTTTCGCTGAAGCTGCTGAACCACCATCTGAACTTCAGTGCCTGTGGATTCTTCGATCTCGACATGACCACACTCTACGCGGTACGGTAACGCCAATGCACACACGAGTACCTATGCGCTTCTGCGCTTACTTTCGATCCTTTTCTATACCATTGCAGATAACCGGAGCCGTCACGAGCTATCTGATCATTTTGATCCAGTTCAACTTAGCCGCCATTCAAAAGTCCACTGGTAATGCAACCCTCACTACCAACGCTAGCACCTCCACAACAGCGCTGGCTCTCATCGATGGCGTCAGTACGGCATTGACCACTTACTCGAGCCGTAATCTCTAGACGTAATCATTAGCCGAGAATCATTAGCCGAGTTTTCATAAGCATCATTATTTATTTCATCATAGTTCATGCAAATCAGTACATCTAGGTTAAGTATGCTGCTGCATGCTGTTGGATTGTTGATTGGTTTTACCTTCTCCGCTTTCCTTTTGTTTTTTTTTCAGTTTCTTTTTGCTAGTAACGTTACTCCCATAAGCTAGCCTTTAAATCCTTAGGTAAGTTAATGTTATCTGCGCAGTAACCGGCTCGGTAGCGCCTACTTTGACTTATGTTATATTTTTGACTGTATGTTTGTGTCTGTATATGCAAGGTTTTTTGTGTTTTTCTTCATTTTTTTTCGTTTTGTTTTCTATTTTTTTGTCTGTTTTATTGTTGATTTTCATTGGATAACTGTGTTTCTTTGACTGGTTTAGTGTATTTTTCCTGTTCCGCTTACTTTCATTAAAATAGCTAACTGGTTTGCATTTTGTCATTTTTCCTCTTGTTCTCCTACTATTAGTTCTCTCAAACGGTCTTTTCATTCGGCCCTAGCCGAATCGATTAAAGTGGGATGTGTGAGAAAGAGAGACGGAGGGAGAGAGATAAATCTGGATAGTTACGATCATTCATCGAGAGTTTTGTAAAATTTAGCTATAACATCACTGCACCGCACTTTTGCAACAATTTATCGCAACATTTAATCGGTTGGTTTTTTTTTTTTTGGGAACAAATATACACATCGAGCATTGTCGGCTTCTCTCCTTTGACTGCATTGTTATTTCTTTGACGCCTACAAAACTGCTGCGTTTACACTCCACTCATTTCAGCATCGGAGATTGGTCATCGGTTGGCCATTGGCCGGAAAGAACATTTACCGCGAATCGCGCATTCATAAAGCGTTTGGTCTCATCACACGCATATCAGTGATGGCCGGCAAGCGAAGTTGTTAGAAATCATATCAGCGAAGCAACAACCCACACCAAAAATACACACGAAGCATACAAACATACACACACACACACAGGCTATCTGGTATCCTTTTGCAATCAATCGGATCGGTAAGTTAGAACGATGGTTGCGCGGTGATCATCTTGTTATGCCCATTATGTTGCTATCACTGTCGAAGTAGAAATACTTCCAGCTGAACTAATAACATAGTCTACCACTGACTGCTGAAGACTCGATCATTTCTGTTGTCTGTCGTAAAAGCTTTACGAATCACCTATCAAGCAGCGAATTGGTTTGGAGAGGCGTTCAAAAGTTATGCATCTATGTGGCTGTGTCTCGTGGGCTTCGTATCCCTGGTAGAAAAAGTTTAAAAGAAGCCACTGGCGCGCGGGACAGCTTAGTAGTCCTTGTACAACAGCTACCGGTTCCAGGATGTTGCGCATCCGCTTATTCCTCCTTTTCCGGTGTTTTCTGTGGGGAGAGAAGAAAGAATAAAGAGTTCGTAAAGCACTGCTGGCCTTAGCTTGGGTAAGTTTGTGAGTGTAACTTACACTTTGCTGCTTCTCTTTGGCCGACTCCTTCACTTCGTCGAATGCAATGTCTCCTGTATCGTAGATAATCGCAAGAAACAAAAAAGAAGAAGAAAA
>NC_064874.1:30304402-30366902 GCF_943734745.1 Anopheles darlingi | reverse complement strand
GATTCGTCTCGTAGATCGGATCCTGCGCGTACCGGGACGAGGGCAATACCTTCAACTCAAACTCCGACGGTGACTGCTTGATCGGCGTTCCGTCCATAACGCCAGCCTCGATCAGCTCATCCTGTATCGCATCGAGCGATTCCTTGACTTCATCGAGCGTCTTGGCGATAGCTAACTCGTCAGACGTCATCGCCGCATACTGAAGCGACTCGATGCGTGCTTCCACGCTTCCCCGGGCCGCTGGCTCGATGGTTTCGGGAGCCACGATCGGTGAGTGCAGTACCGGACCCATTCCCGTCGATCTAATATCATCCATCTCCTTCAGCGAATCGAGCGTAAAACCGTCCTCTTGTTTAATTTGCTGCTGATACTCCTGGAATGCATCGCCGCGTACTCGACTCGAGTCCTCGCTCGCATCCTGAGAGTCCTGGGAGAACGTGTAGCCCTCGTTATCGAATGCAAATTCCTGACGCTTATCAGTGGCTGGTGTGCGCGTGATGATGTCGCTGCTACATTCGCCGATAAAGAACTTGGCCCCCGCCGTCGAGATATCCTCCTCACTGGTTACTATTTCGCTCGAGTCCTTCTGGGCTACATTGGACATGTCATCGGATGTGATCGAACCCTGCCGATAGCGATCCACCTCGGTCGGTGCCACCGGTTCCGGGTACTGTTCGATCGAGTCCTGATGCTCGAACGACTCCAACAAACTCGACCTGGTTGCCGTATCCGTACGCGATGAGATACTGGTTCGCCCCTTCGGTACCGGATGGCCTTCGAGGCTTGACGAGTCGCTACCCTTGTCCGGTTCGCTCAATGTCGTCACCGAGGCTGACTGATCCTCCACCCGAGCGTGATGATGCACTGAGCTCACGGTGGATTCCAGCGACGTAGTGACACCGGTGGCAGCGCTGCTATGCTCCACGACCATTTCCAGAACGGACCCGGTAAAGGACGATGCGGAAGCGTTAGTAGCAGTAGCGTCAGTAGCGCCAGTGGTAGTAACACTAACATCTGCTGCAACACTAGCAACGACATTAGAGACGCTGCCAGAAACGTCTTCGGAAGCCTCATGCTCAACGGCGGTGGCAGCGTCATGGTCGGCAGCTATTGGTTTGGCTTGGGTTCGGGATCCTGTCATTGGTACGTTAGTATCTGTTTGCAGTTGCATTTCTGTTTCTGTTAATTAAAAAAAGGGAAATAAAAGCGAAGTGAAAAAGCGTGTTAAGGTTTCGGAGTCATAAAATTGATTCGCCGGTTTGCTGTTTCAGTTTGCGTTTGACATTTGCCAGAACAGGCCGCTCCAATCAGGGTATGAAGAAGGGGGTGCGAGGGGATAGGGAGGGCGGCTTAAGCTCTCATGCTCATACCACTAGCACCACCAGATCAAATTGCTGTGGCGAAACAGTATAGTTAACAGAGATAGATTCCTCTTCCCGACTATAACCAGAACCGTCCTGGGAGGAGCTGCGGAGCACGGACCGCCTTTTCAAGGCTGATCTAGGGTGTCTATGTAGCGGTAGTATGTGCAGAAACAAGGAAATTGAAATGTCCAAAATGCGAAACCACACTGTCCTAATTAGCGGGTTTTTTTTTTAATTACGTTCTCTACGTTCTGAAATGTGTTATTCTGCTGAACGAAAGTCGCTGTTAACCTTCTCAGCATATACAGTGGAAGTTAATCGTGCCCCGAGGTTGATTAAAGACGTGCAGGTGGCGAAATGCAGCTAGTATGTGGCATTTCCATCTAACAGGTGGTATTAGGAAATATTGTTCATCCGTCTTCGGAAAATGGAGCTCAGAGTGCGTTGTAGCGACTCGAGCGTTCGCTTATCGAATCGAATTTTCCCGTGTTTTTGGTTCGTTGTTTTGAACGGAAAATGGGGCCGTTGATGATGAAATGAACGGGTGGAAGTAAAGGAAACTCAGGAAAATCCACAATGTGATGGTACGCGAATAGAAACACAACGAAATCAGGGATGAACTTAAGATAAAATTAGATTCTCGAATGAATTCTCATTCTAGGCGAACGGGGTCTGTAGCAGCAGCAGTAGCCGGCGCCACCACCGACAAGCACATTGGAACAAGCGAAGATCCTGCACACGACGCTTGCATCAATCGTGCATCGTATAAGACATTCGGTTCGGTTCTGCCTGCCAGAAAACCATTCAACTAGTTGGCATTCGCTCTACTTCCAACTACCTTGCAGATCGTTATCCGGCGTACTGGATCCAAAGTCTCCCGTCGTCACGGACATGCTTTCGTCCCAGCTCAGCTTGGAATACTCGCTCTGCAGTATTGACACTTCGTCTTTGATCTGTGAGATGGCATCATCGTACTCGGGGTTCTTATCGAGCAGCACTTCCGGCCCCAAATCGGCGGAAAGGCGCGCATACTTGCGTTCGACCTTTTTTGCTCGGCGAGCTGTTGCAGATTCGGCTGCCGCTGTCAATGCCTCCAGTGGGCCGCATGCTGCCTTTTGACCATTTTTATCACCATCATCATCATCATCATCACCATCGTCATCATCATTATCAGCACCCTCTTCGAGATCGGTCGTGGTTCTGATAGGTTTACAAGCAACCTTCGACAGATCCTCTGCATTCGAGATCTGGTCGTCCTGCACATCCGCATGATCATCACCAGAAGTTGGCTGACTAGGAGCCGCTGGCATACTGGATGGCGCCGTCAGTGCGGTCTCCAACAATAGGGCATCGTACTCGGGGTTGCTCATGTTATCGTCGAACGATTTACCCGACATAGACTCGATGGTTGGTGACTTGACCACCATATCCCCGTCCGTCGACGAAAGAATGTCACTGCGGATAGCATACTGTTCGCTTTCGGACGGTGCCTGGTGTTCCCGATCGTTCGTCAGCGGACCCGCCGGTTGCGAGCTGCTTACGATCGAAACACTCTGCTCCAGCACACTTTCGATAAGCTGGCAAGCCTCGGACTGCACCAGCACTAGATACTCATCGCCTGCAATGAGAGAAAGAGAGGTTGTTTTGTTCTATTGTTTAAAACAGCAAACGCCAGCGATCTGCAGCGATAGCAGCATCAGCAACAGCAGCTATGCAGTAGTGGCCCATCCTCAGCGGCTCACGATCTGCGCGGCGAAACAATCGCTTTTGAATTTTGGTGCTTTCTTAACAAAATACTGCCAATTCGGTCTATTACATACAGCAGACTGTTCGCTACAGACAGATGAGTCTAGGGATGGAGATGATCAAAACGAGTACAAATGAGAGATTACACGTAAGATGACGTCGATAATTATGGTGACGATGATAATAATGATGATGGTGACAATGATGATGATGATGATGATAGGAGACACCCGGTTTTTTCCGCTGTAGGTTCTGAATCCTAGGTGTAATTTCGCATTTTAGACATTCTACAAAATATTTCGTCCATCTAATTAGAGCTATCAATCACCTTGCTACCTGTCTCGGCTTGGACACGAACGCAAGAGAACACCTTAATTTTTCCCACACGCAGCAAATCCTTCAACAAGAGTTGAACATGTGCGAATAAATCAATCGGTCAATAATTAGCATTTCTGTTGAACCATCTCGTTTGACTTTGCATGGGATTTAGAGGAGTAGAGGGAGCAACTAACGGAGCAAACCAGAGGCAACCACACCAACGAAAATATCAGCGACAGGACCCATGAACGAACGACCTCAACGAACGCATATCGCCAAGAAACGAAACCAATTAGTTGGAAAAGAACTGATCAGGGAGGATCATGCCACGTTCGAATGCTGAGTGTATTTGGGTGTTGGTGCGTTTATGTGTGCGTTTGAGTTGTGCTTGTGTTTGTGTGGACGCTTCGGTTGAGAGCTAGTGTGAGCTTAAGCTGCCCCTTTATACCCCCCGCTGGAGCAAGGACACGGACGAGTGAGCAATAGTAGACGCATTGACAGCAGCAGTAGTAACAGCAGCAGCAGCAGCAGGCGGAGGAGCAGTATCGCTACTAACTGCGGACGGCAGATCAGCAGTGATCGGACAAGAGATCAACCGATTACTGCCAGCCGCTGTACCACCTGGCGTGCGAAGCGCCACCGATACTAACCTTCGAAACTGGCCGACGTCTGTAAGGCATCGTCGTGTGCGTCGGTGAATGTATCTGAAATACACAGATTGTAAAGAGAGAGAGCAACAAGAAGCACAAAAATCAAACACAATATACTGGTAATGCAGAACAGTTATCTGGTACACCGTGCCCTCCGGGGCGAACGCGGTCTGTCGCGCTGCCGAGGACTGCACACACGAATCAGGAACAGGGTAGGACGGATGGGTGTTATGGGGTTTATAGACAGGATCGATGATGAGGAAATAAGGAAAAGTTACACATTGAATGAACGTCGTTTTGTTGTTTTGGAAAATAATAGGTTACTTCGATGAAGCACACACACCGGAGTAACCACGTGGATTTGGATTGATATTGCATACATGAGAGCGACAGGGTGCGCATAATCCAAAGGTTTAATGCGAATGATGTTAGCAATCGGTTAGGAGGGCACAATCAAAAGGCATATGTATAGAAAAAGGAGTGTCTAAACAATGCAAACTCAGCAAACGACAACGCACATACTCATCTACTTAGCGTGCAGCGATAGCAGCAGACATTGCTAATACAGTGCAAATCAAGGTGAAATTAAGCGGGAACGTTCAACGTTCCAAGCGAGTTTGGGGGATGGAATGGTATTGGATACACACTGTGGCTATACTATGGCAAGCCGACCGCTAGTTTGAATGTGCATTTCACTACTGAATCCTACCGTTCCCCCATCGTCTCTCCTCTCTATCTCTCCCCCTTCCTTTTCCTGTTTTAGATTTGGATTGTTTGGTTAGGCGTTTGGTCGCGCGAGACATCGAGCTCCCGGAAGGGCTCTAGTTAGCCTCAGCAGCCGGTTCATCTCCATCCACAAACTCGACGTCAGTGTTCCGATCCTGGCAACTGTGCGCGTCCCCACCCATCATCTCCGCCTCGTACATCCGCCGCGGTGGTCCGACGAGCGCATCGTGGATCTCGCAGCTACCGCTCTCGTCCAGCGCTCGTCTCAGTTCGAGCGGCGTAGCCGTTTGTGCTCGTGAGTAGCTGTCACCGTCACGGACCCCGAGCATCGTCTGTTCGTCGGCATCGCTCGACGCATCCTGTATCTCCTCACAATCTGTGTTACAGTTACCAGCGTCGGGAGTCGGAGAGATTTTCCTGATTATTGGTGTGTTCTCAAAGAGCAGCAGATCTTGCGGATTACCGCCGAGTAGACCACCGGTACGCTCACGCGATCGTACGGTGGTATTCTGGAAGCCTTCTGGGTGTACGGTCGGGGAGGGTGCGGTTCGTTCGGATACGTACTCGTCCCCGGAAAGGTACTCGATATCCGTTTTTGCAGCTTCATTATGCTGCGGCACCTGAATTGTGGCACGGCGATGCTGCTGTGAGCGCTGTTTCGCCGTGCTGATACCTTCGTCTTCATCACTGAGATACAGATCCTCGACATCGGTCGTGGCCGGACCCTCATCATCGTTGGCGGTTGTCTTCGTGTCAAGGAAGGTTTTACCTTTATACGATTGTACGCTGGCTCCGCCGATCGCCGTACCAGCACCCTTCGGCTTGCGGCGACGACGTAGTTCATTCGATGCGAACCCAACACTGGCACCACAACCCTTCCCTTGAGCCCGGTCGAAGAAGAGATCCTCCGTATCCGTCACCGGTTCATGTGCACGATCGCTGGTATGCTCCTGCCTTAGTACCTTTGGATTGTTATCACTCGAGTAGACGTTATCGTTGTCGACCTCGGGCAGTTCGTCGATCGTGTACTGGGTATCGTCGTATAGCTTCTCGTCATCGTTCATGTCCAGTTCTTCAAAGTCCGTCAGTACTTGCTCCAGCTCTGGTGTCTTCACAAGCAGGCACGGCTGGTTCAGGGGCATCACATTGGCAGTCTGTTCGCCCGATCCGTCACCGCGCATAATGGAGATCTCGCGTGTTGGAGACGGCAGGAACGAGTGATCTTCACCGCCGCCGGCCTCTAACCGCGCCGTTCCGTCTTCATTGTCCTCCTCGCCACTAGTGTTGAAATCCTCGACATCGGTAACCGCACCACTCTTGCTACCACGAGCTACTGCACGCGGCATTAGCCGTTTACCTAGCTGGGGATGCTCCGTCTCGCTGTCGGAAGAGTCTAGGTTCTCCACATCAGTGACCGCATCATCCGGGTTAGCTTGGGTGATGGTAAGCGACGATGGACGCGATGAGTTCACCTTTTTTTTACCCGTACTCACTTCGTTATTAGCTTCGTCGGTCACAAATGAAATGTTAATCTCTGGATAGACCGTCGACTGATCATTCTGATCATGATCACTGTCTTCAAGTGTGATCTCCTCAGCCTCGAACACTGAATCTGGATGCGGTCGCGCACATGCGCCGGATTCGTCATCCGAAACCATAATGTTCTCACAGTCAGACGTATTATCAACCACACCTCTTCGATGCGGTTTCCGGTGTCGTACCACCTTGCATTCTGGCTCGTCTGAATCCGAGCTGTTCGTCTGTACTGGCTCAGCCCTAGGAAGGTGCTTCTCTTGGCGTCTGCGCACGGCATTGTGAATATCCACCATACCATTATCCTCGTCGCCACGCATGAGTATATCCTCCGGACAGTCGGGGATGGTGCTTGCGATGTTTTCCTCATCCGATGCATCACAGTCCTCGCAATCGGTCAGTGCGGCACTGGTGTCTACGCATACCTTAAGTGAGGCCGTACTGCCCGAGTACGATTCGATGGCCTTCGAGGAGGAGCGGGTCAGAACTTTCGGCTTGGTACCGGTACCGGTACCATTCGATTTCGTCGTTTCATCCACGTAACCTTGATCCAGGAAATTATCGAGTGAAATGTCAACCTCCCTGGCCGACTTGTCCCTGTCGGCATCCTCCTCATCAGACGTATCGCTACAATCCTCTACATCCGTCACCGCACCGTTCATGGATGATTGTAGTGCCTCTAGCAGCGTAAGAGCTGTCGGACTCGGGGCGGTCGGACTTGCTGCCTGAGAACCTTCCTTTCCGCGCTGTCCCGGTTCCATCATCAGATCCTCGACGTCCGTATGCTCGTCTTCGATGTTTGGCTTCCGGGATGCGCTCGATGTACTTAGCTCCTCATCGTCTGAGCACTCCTTCGTGATGGAAATGATCGGAATGTCTGCCATGCTGTACTCTCCCCTCAGACCGGTCGATGGCACACAGAAGATAGTACAGACGGAATTTGCACGCAAATAGAAAGTAGTGAAGCGTAAAAGTAAAGCGATCGGCAGGCTGCACGCTAACCTGTTGCATTTATGTGGAGAATTAGAGGGAAAAAAATGAAAGAGAAAACAAAAAGAAAACAAACGAAACAAAGCCAAATGAATTCGAAACGTTCAACGCCAACGAAAAAGAAAGCATTCGGTCACAGCACAAGGGTCTAAACATACGTCGGCAACAAGGCATCCTTGCAAGGCATACGAGATATTTTGTAGTTGTTTAGGATTTTTTTTTGATAGGCTTGCAAATAATTCCGCTAGAACGACAGCAAACAAAAAATCAATCGATCACAACCAACCAAACTATCTGACTACTAATGACTACCGTTTCGCATCGAAATCCAGATCCCCATTTCACTTTAAGCCAGTTTTTTCTTCCTTTAACCGATCGACTTGCAACAACACTAGTTACTACTTTTGTAGATCGCCATTCAATAGCAGTCAGATAGGTTGGCAGTCGGCGACGGTACGTGAGGGTGTGTATGGAAGCAAACGTCAGCACAAATGCAAAAAGGTAGCTGTCTTCTTCTGCCCCCACAGCTCAACCTTGCCCAACTATTTTCAGCAGAACGACTCCAGAGACATAATACTGCTATAGTTTTCCTTTCGTTAGCACGACATTAGTAAGAGACCAACGCAACCGGGAGTCGTGGAGAAGATCGCGGTAAATTTTGACACACCCCTGTTTCCCGGACAGGGCAAAGGGGTGTGGATAGCGGAACAGCACCGAACGGAGAAACGAACGAGCGAACGAACAAACGAGAACGGCTACGAATGGGTGAATGATCGTGACGACGGATGACAGCGATTCGGAAGGGTGCGAATCCGGGAAACCGTCACCGGAAATGTGTTGGGCGAGACGGCCTCAAAAAAAATCGAATCCGAGTACGAATCGTCGATTGCAACAGCGAAACCGGCAGTGAGGAAAAGGGGGGTGCGACTGGGGACAGCTGAGGGGCGCTATAATAGTATTATGTCACGGTCACGGAGTATGCGAATACGCGCAGATGAGGAGTAGTAGATATAGTATATAGTAGTAGATATATCGCGACACCCCCTGTGGCATATGCTACGTCGATCGATCGACTGGCACATACCACACACGGGGTTTGCTCATTGAACATGATTTGGCACAACGAATAGCTGGTATAGATACGATATTTGCGCGCAATATAATATGTACGTATAAAATAGATATAGATAACATAATGATTAGATTAATGAACGATTAAAAAGAGAATGCTTTGCTTGGTTTTTGGTTGGTTGGTTTGAGCAACCAATGATTGGGGGTTTGGTTCAGAGTAAGCAGAATTACCTGTAAACAGAGAACTATCGTAATCAAACTTATACTTCAAACGAGGCGGCGTCGATGCCCGGAAGTCTAGTATGGGAGAGATGCTACTCTCGAGTACGATGCCATCGAGTGACGTAGTCAAACGCCGATCAGCGATGCCAGACATCGCCGCAGCCTGCTGGCGCTGCTGTTGCTGCTGCAGCTGGTACTGCTGCTGCTGCTGCTGCTGCTGCTGCAGATGGAAGTGCGGCTGGGCCTGTTGTTGCTGCTGGTGTGCTTGCTGGTAACGGTAGTGGCACAGGTCGCTATCATCCGAAGTATCCGGGAGCTCTTGGCTGGATGCTGGTGGATCAGTACGGCTCCAGATATCGGACATGCGATACTGGGGCTCGGTTGGCGAGTGGGTGCGAGCCCGCTGACCAGTGTAGGCCGACCGCGCCTTTGAGGGGCGTGCGTGTTGGGTTGGGCCCTGGCTATTCGTCTTTCTTGTCATGGTTGTCATGGTCGTCACGGCAGATGAAGAGCTCGTCTGTTTTGGTGACCCGAGACTGCCGGATTGCTTGTGGTTCTGGTCCACAGGGTCGCTTTCCTGTTCCGACGACGAGGAAGGCAACGCAATCGAATCCGACAGGCTCGAGTCAGTTGTCTCTATAAAGTGCACGTCTGAATCTGTGTAGCGGCCGTACTCGCTCGCCTTGCGATACAGCTCGTGTGATGTGGACGGTTGCTTGTAAATCACTTCAATCGATTTGGACGCATCGATGGTGCGCGTAAACACCTCGCTAGTCAACACGTTTGTACTGTTAGAGGAACTTTTGTTTAGGCGGCTCGGACTGGACGGCAAAGATGAAGGAATTTCGGCGTGGTCGAACGTAACCGCATCCTTATAGTGGGAATAGTGCATCGCCGATTTGCAACGCATAGCATCATCCTTACCACTACCTCCACCATGCCGGATGGTACTGGTTATACGAGGTGCCGATTTCGAGATAATCTGCACTACAGTGGACTCCCGTATCGGGGCAACCTTCTCTGGACTCGCCTTCACGATTCTAGGCGTTGACGTGTCACGCTTCTGCTTGGCCTGTGTCAGCTTGCTAGGAGAAGTCGAAGAATCACGCTTGCTCATAGGAACCATCACGGGAATTAAGCTTTTGTTCACACGATCCTTGCTAGTCTTTAGTGCAGCCGGAAGAACGGTTGACTTGGTAGCCTTGTTCGCTTGTTCCTTGTCCGCCTTCTTGATAACAGCAGCTAATGCTTCCTTTTGTCCCCCCTTCACGGAATCCTTTCGCGTAGGGGCTCGTGACAATCGTTGGCTACTGGACGTACTAGTATATTGAACACTTCGGGAAGATGAGATAGTCGCCGAAGTTACTCTAGTTGTCGTTGCTTTGGTGGAAACTGTTTTCGAGTCAATCACATCTGACTTCTTGATGGAAGGGGTGAGTGGCGAACTGACCGACTTGGACGGAACTGGTTGCTCACGTGAGGCAGATCGTGACGATATTTGCGTATTACTTCTTCTTTTTTTCTCGACCGATGATGAAGCGGTTTGCTGTGCGGGTAATCCTGCGGATGAAACAGCTGTAGATCGGTAGGATGATTTCGATGGTGACGATTGTGTCGAATCGATAAGGTTCAAGGGTCGCAATACTTTCTGATCGCGCGAAAGAGTGGACTGCATGTACCCGTGGGTGCGTGTCGTGGTTGAACTGCGGCTTGTGATAGTACTCGATCTGCCTACGGCAGTAATCGACGATTCTGTGGATTTAGAAATTGTGACCGAACCGAGACGATTGTCGGTCGTTTTGGTTGATCGCTTGCTAAATTCAGCTGGCGTTTGTTTCCCAAGATTGACTTTCGTCACTGTTGCTTTCGCCTTCGTTCGTCGTTCCATCTTGGTTGCCTCATTGCCTGTCCGTTGCGTTTCCAATGCTTTTTGATCAGACTTAGCCCGTCTGTCAATCGTCTTGTGAACGATATCATCCTGCTTGACACCGATATCATCAATAATGGCTTCCTCTGCAGCGTCCTTGGGTGTTTGCCGAAGTTCTATCGATTTTAATTTTAATGCGCTTTCATAATTTGTACTGTCTATAATTGATTCGACGTATGATACACTTTCCGTGTACTCTGTTATGTCACTCTGAGGCGAGGCTGATTCATGGCGTGCGTCCACTGAAATCAGTTTGGCAGGGTGCGATTGCCTCACCTCGGTGACTTTCTCCTTTGATTTCACACGTTTTCCCCTGCTTGCGCTCGAAATGGCCTCGATGCCATCCGATTCAGTATCATAAGGTAGGTTGTATTTAGTAGTGGACTCGTTGGAGTAATCAGAAGCTGCATTGTCACTCAATGACACCGATCGCTCGAATTGATTTACATTGTTTGATTGAAGTGTTTCAACAGCACTATTCGCTTTTTCCAAATCCGGAACAAAAGACTCTATATATTCGCTTGTTGTGGTACTCAAAGATAGACAAGATCCTGGCGACTGTACATCTTGCTTCCTTTCATCGGTTTGGGCAGAGCTTAATGGAGCATAAACTTTAAGGAAGTCCATAGGCACTTCGCCAACCAAGAGATCAAGTGAAGAAGAGTCAACTCTATCACTGACATAAGTTATAGACGATGTTGTAAAATCTGTTAATAGTGGAGAGTCATCATCCAACAAAACGACATCTTCATTCTTAGAGGAACACTTGAAATCACTGTCAGATTTCTCTGAGCCTACAGAAACCTCGGAACCATCGATAAATTCAGCACGCGACGTTGACAAACCATCAGTCGATTTCACAAACATTGCAATATCATCTGTTGTAATTTCATCGCCTGACTGAACCTTGGACGCAACTTCTGTCTTCTCAACAGCCCTTTGCAAACCAACATTTAAATTTCTCTTTTCAACAACGGCTTTTAAGGCATCTTCTGGATTCACTGCTATTGTAATTCCATCCGCTAGCTCTACGGCCGCCCCAGTTCCAACGTCTACCTCTTCAGAAATCTTGTCACCAACAACATCGATAGACTTCTTTTCAACAACTTCTGTTACTGGTTCTTCTGGCTTCTTTGCTGTTGAGATTTCATCGGCTGGCTCTGGGGTAACCTCATCGGCAATCTCTATCTTTTCGACAACCTTTTCCTCAACAACATCGATAGCCTTCTTTTCAACAACTTCTGTTACTGATTCTTCTGGCTTCTCTGCTGTTGTGATTTCATCGGCTGGCTCTGGGGTAACCTCTTCGGTAATCTCTACCTTTTCGACAACCTTTTCCTCAACAACATCGATAACCTTCTTTTCAACAACTTCTGTTACTGGCTGCTCTGGCTTCTCTGCTGTTGGGATTTCATCGGCTGGCTCTGTGGTAACCTCTCTGGTAATCTCTACCTTTTCGACAACCTTTTCCTCAACAACATCGATAACCTTCTTTTCGACAACCGCTGTTACTGGTTCTTCTGGCTTCTCTGCTGTTGAGATTTCATCGGCTGGCTCTGTGGTAACCTCTCTGGTAATCTCTACCTTTTCGACAACCTTTTCCTCAACAACATCGATAACCTTCATTTCGACAACCGCTGTTACTGGCTCTTCTGGCTTCTCTGCTGTTGGGATTACATCGGCTGGCTCTGTGGTAACCTCTTCGGTAATCTCTACCTTTTCGACAACCTTTTCCTCAACAACATCGATAACCTTCTTTTCAACAACTTCTGTTACTGGCTCTTCCGGCTTCTCTGCTGTTGGGATTTCATCGGTTGGCTCTGCGGCAGCCTCAGAAATATGTTCCTCATCAACATCGATAACCTTCTTTTTAACAACTTCTGTTACTGGCTCTTCTGGCCTCTCTGTTGTTGGGATTTCATCGGTTGGGTCTGCGGCAGCCTCAGAAATATGTTCCTCATCAACACCGATAACCTTCTTTTCAACAACTTCTGTTACTGGCTCTTCTGGCTTCTCTGCTGTTGAGATTTCATCGGTTTGCTCGGTGGTAACCTCATCGGAAATGTCTACCTTTTCCACAACATTTTCCTCAACAACATCGATAACCTTCTTTTCAACAACTTTTGTTACTGGCTCTTCTGGCTTATCTGCTGTTGGGATTTCATCGGCTGGCTCTGTGGTAACCTCTTCGGTAATCTCTACCTTTTCGACAACCTTTTCCTCCCCAACATCGATAACCTCCTTTTCGACACCTTCTGTTACTGGTTCTTCTGGCTTCTCTGCTGTTGAGATTTCATCGGCTGGCTCTGCGGCAGCCTCAGAAATATGTTCCTCATCAACATCGATAACCTTCTTTTCGACAATCGCTGTTACTGGTTCTTCTGGCTTCTCTGCTGTTGAGATTTCATCGGCTGGCTCTGTGGTAACCTCTTCGGTAATCTCTACCTTTTCGACAACCTTTTCCTCATCAACATCGATAACCTCCTTTTGGAAAACTTCCGTTACTGGTTCTTCTGGCTTCTCTGCTGTTGAGATTTCATCGGCTGGCTCTGGGGAAACCTCTTCGGCAATCTCTCCCTTTTCGACAACCTTTTCCTCATCAATATCGATAACCTCCTTTTCGAAAACTTCTGTTACTGGTTCTTCTGGCTTCTCTGCTGTTGAGATTTCATCGGCTGACTCTGTGGTAACCTCTTCGGTAATCTCTACCTTTTCGATCACCTTTTCCTCATCAACATCGATAACCTTCTTTTCAACAACTTCTGTTACTGATTCTTCTGGCTTCTCTGCTGTTGGGATTTCATCGGCTGGCTCTGTGGTAACCTCTTCGGTAATCTCTACCTTTTCGACAACATTTTCCTCAACAACATCGATAACCTTCTTTTCAACAACTTCTGTTACTGGCTCTTCTGGCTTCTCTGCTGTTGGGATTTCATCGGTTGGCTCTGCGGCAGCCTCAGAAATATGTTCCTCATCAACATCGATAGCCTTCTTTTCAACAACTTCTGTTACTGGTTTTTCTGGCTTCTCTGCTGTTGGGATTTCATCGGTTTGCTCTGGGAAAACCTCTTCGGTAATCTCTACCTTTTCGACAACATTTTCCTCAACAACATCGATATACTCCTTTTCGACACCTTCTGTTACTGGCTCTTTTGGCTTCTCTGCTGTTGGGATTTCATCGGCTGGCTCTGTGGTAACCTCTTCGGTAATGTCTACCTTTTCCACAACATTTTCCTCAACAACATCGATAACCTTCTTTTCAACAACTTCTGTTACTGGCTCTTCTGGCTTCTCTGCTGTTGGGATTTCATCGGTTGGCTCTGCGGCAGCCTCAGAAATATGTTCCTCATCAACATCGATAACCTTCTTTTCGAAAACCGCTGTTACTGGTTCTTCTGGCTTCTCTGTTGTTGGGATTTCATTGGCTGGCTCTGGGGTAACCTCTTCGGTAATGTCTACCTTTTCGACAACCTTTTCCTCGTCAATATCGATAACCTGCTTTTCGAAAACTTCTGTTACTGGTTCTTCTGGCTTCTCTGCTGTTGAGATTTCATCAGCTGGCTCTGGGGAAACCTCTTCGGTAATCTCTCCCTTTTCGACAACCTTTTCCTCGACAACATCGATAACCTTCTTTTCAACAACTTCCGTTACTGATTCTTCTGGCTTCTCTGCTGTTGGGATTTCATCGGCTGGCTCTGTGGTAACCTCTTCGGTAATGTCTACCTTTGCGACAACCTGTTCCTCAACAACATCGATAACCTTCTTTTCAACAACTTCTGTTACTGGCTCTTCTGGCTTCTCTGCTGTTGGGATTTCATCGGTTGGCTCTGCGGCAGCCTCAGAAATATGTTCCTCATCAACATCGATAACCTTCTTTTCGACAACCGCTGTTACTGGTTCTTCTGGCTTCTCTGCTGTTGGGATTTCATTGGCTGGCTCTGGGGTAACCTCTTCGGTAATGTCTACCTTTTCGACAACCTTTTCCTCATCAATATCGATAACCTCCTTTTCGAAAACTTCTGTTACTGGTTCTTCTGGCTTCTCTGCTGTTGGGATTTCATAGGCTGGCTCTGTGATAACCTCTTCGGTAATCTCTACCTTTTCGACAACCTTTTCCTCAACAACATCGATAACCTTCTTTTCAACAACTTCTGTTACTGGCTCTTCTGGCTTCTCTGCTGTTGGGATTTTATCGGTTGGCTCTGCGGCAGCCTCAGAAATATGTTCCTCATCAACATCGATAACCTTCTTTTCAACAACTTCTGTAACTCGTTTTTCTGGCTTCTCTGCTGTTGGGATTTCATCGGTTTGCTCTGGGAAAACCTCTTCGGTAATCTCTACCTTTTCGAAAACCTTTTCCTCAACAACATCGATAACCTTCTTTTCGACAACCGCTGTTACTGGTTCTTCTGGCTTCTCTGCTGTTGTGATTTCATCGGCTGGCTCTGGGGTAACCTCTCTGGTAATCTCTACCTTTTCGACAACCTTTTCCTCATCAATATCGATAACCTCCTTTTCGAAAACTTCCGTTACTGGTTCTTCTGGCTTCTCTGCTGTTGGGATTTCATCGGCTGGCTCTGTGGTAACCTTTTCGGTAATTTCTACCTTTTCGACAACCTTTTCCTCATCAACATCGATAACCTCCTTTTGGAAAACTTCCGTTACTGGTTCTTCTGGCTTCTCTGCTGTTGAGATTTCATCGGCTGGCTCTGTGGTAACCTCTTCGGTAATCTCTACCTTTTCGACAACCTTTTCCTCATCAACATCGATAACCTCCTTTTCAACAACTTCTGTTACTGATTCTTCTGGCTTCTCTGCTGTTGGGATTTCATCGGCTGGCTTGGTGGTAACCTCTTCGGTAATCTCTACCTTTTCGACAACCTTTTCCTCAACAACATCGATAACCTTCTTTTCAACAACTTCTGTTGCTGATTCTTCTGGCTTCTCTGCTGTTGGGATTTCATCGGCTGGCTCTGTGGTAACCTTTTCGGTAATTTCTCCCTTTTCGACAACCTTTTCCTCATCAACATCGATAACCTCCTTTTGGAAAACTTCCGTTACTGGTTCTTCTGGCTTCTCTGCTGTTGAGATTTCATCGGCTGGCTCTGTGGTAACCTCTTCGGTAATCTCTACCTTTTCGACAACCTTTTCCTCATCAACATCGATAACCTCCTTTTCAACAACTTCTGTTACTGATTCTTCTGGCTTCTCTGCTGTTGGGATTTCATCGGCTGGCTCTGTGGTAACCTCTTCGGTAATCTCTACCTTTTCGACAACCTTTTCCTCAACAACATCGATAACCTTCTTTCCAACAACTTCTGTTACTGGCTCTTCTGGCTTCTCTGCTGTTGGGATTTTATCGGTTGGCTCTGCGGCAGCCTCAGAAATATGTTCTTCATCAACATCGATAACCTTCTTTTCAACAACTTGTGTTACTCGTTTTTCTGGCTTCTCTGCTGTTGGGATTTCATCGGTTTGCTCTGGGAAAACCTCTTCGGTAATATCTACCTTTTCGACAACCTTTTCCTCAACAACATCGATAACCTTCTTTTCGACAACCGCTGTTACTGGTTCTTCTGGCTTCTCTGCTGTTGTGATTTCATCGGCTGGCTCTGGGGTAACCTCTCTGGTAATCTCTACCTTTTCGACAACCTTTTCCTCATCAATATCGATAACCTCCTTTTTGAAAAATTCCGTTACTGGTTCTTCTGGCTTCTCTGCTGTTGAGATTTCATCGGCTGGCTCTGTGGTAACCTCTTCGGTAATCTCTACCTTTTCGACAACCTTTTCCTCAACAACATCGATAACCTTCTTTTCAACAACTTCTGTTACTGGCTCTTCTGGCTTCTCTGCTGTTGGGATTTCATCGGTTGGCTCTGCGGCAGCCTCAGAAATATGTTCCTCATCAACATCGTTAACCATCTTTTCGACAACCGCTGTTACTGGTTCTTCTGGCTTCTCTGCTGTTGGGATTTCATCGGCTGGCTCTGTAGTAACCTCTTCGGTAATCTCTACCTTTTCGACAACCTTTTCCTCAACAACATCGATAACCTTCTTTTCAACAACTTCTGTTACTGGCTCTTCTGGCTTCTCTGCTGTTGGGATTTCATCGGTTGGCTCTGCGGCAGCCTCAGAAATATGTTCCTCATCAACATCGTTAACCTTCTTTTCGACAACCGCTGTTACTGGTTCTTCTGGCTTCTCTGCTGTTGTGATTTTATCGGCTGGCTCTGTGGTAACCTCTTCGGTAATCTCTACCTTTTCGACAACCTTTTCCTCAACAACATCGATAACCTTCTTTTCAACAACTTCTGTTACTGGCTCTTCCGGCTTCTCTGCTGTTGTGATTTCATCGGCTGGCTCTGTGGTAACCTCTTCGGTAATCTCTACCTTTTCGACAACCTTTTCCTCATCAACATCGATAACCTTCTTTTCAACAACTTCTGTTACTGATTCTTCTGGCTTCTCTGCTAATGTGATTTCATCGGCTGGCGCCGGTGAAACCTCTTCGGTAATCTCTACCTTTTCGACAACCTTTTCCTCAACAACATCGATAACCTTCTTTTCAACAACTTTTGTTACTGGCTCTTCCGGCTTCTCTGCTGTTGGGATTTCATCGGTTGGCTCTGCGGCAGCCTCAGAAATATGTTCCTCATCAACATCGATAACCTTCTTTTCGACAATCGCTGTTACTGGTTCTTCTGGCTTCTCTGCTGTTGTGATTTTATCGGCTGGCTCTGTGGTAACCTCTTCGGTAATGTCTACCTTTTCGACAACCTTTTCCTCAACAACATCGATAACCTTCTTTTCAACAACTGCTGGTACTGGCTCTTCTGGCTTCTCTGCTGTTGGGATTTCATCGGCTGGCTCTGAGGAAACCTCTTCGGTAATCTCTCCCTTTTCGACAACCTTTTCCTCATCAACATCGATAACCTCCTTTTGGAAAACTTCCGTTACTGGTTCTTCTGGCTTCTCTGCTGTTGAGATTTCATCGGCTGGCTCTGGGGAAACCTCTTCGGTAATCTCTACCTTTTCGACAACCTTTTCCTCATCAATATCGATAACCTCCTTTTCGAAAACTTCCGTTACTGGTTCTTCTGGCTTCTCTGCTGTTGTGATTTCATCGGCTGGCTCTGGGGTAACCTCTTCGGTAATCTCTACCTTTTCGACAACCTTTTCCTCAACAACATCGATAACCTTCTTTTCAACAACTTCTGTTACTGGCTCTTCCAGCTTCTCTGCTGTTGGGATTTCATCGGTTGGCTCTGCGGCAGCCTCAGAAATATGTTCCTCATCAACATCGATAACCTTCTTTTCGACAATCGCTGTTACTGATTCTTCTGGCTTCTCTGGTGTTGTGATTTCATCGGTTGGCTCTGGGGTAACCTCATCGGCAATCTCTATCTTTTCGACAACCTTTTCCTCAACAACATCGATAACCTTCTTATCAACAACTTCTGTTACTGATTCTTCTGGCTTCTCTGCTGTTGTGATTTCATCGGCTGGCTCTGGGGTAACCTCTTCGGTAATCTCTACCTTTTCGACAACCTTTTCCTCAACAACATCGATAACCTTCTTTTCAACAACTTCTGTTACTGGCTCTTCTGGCTTCTCTGCTGTTGGGATTTCATCGGCTGGCTCTGGGGTAACCTCTTCGGTAATCTCTACCTTTGCGACAACCTGTTCCTCAACAACATCGATAACCTTCTTTTCAACAACTTCTGTTACTGATTCTTCTGGCTTCTCTGCTGTTGTGATTTCATCGGCTGGCTCTGGGGTAACCTCTTCGGTAATCTCTACCTTTTCGACAACCTTTTCCTCAACAACATCGATAACCTTCTTTTCAACAACTTCTGTTACTGGCTCTTCCAGCTTCTCTGCTGTTGGGATTTCATCGGTTGGCTCTGCGGCAGCCTCAGAAATATGTTCCTCATCAACATCGATAACCTTCTTTTCAACAACTTCTGTTACTGATTCTTCTGGCTTCTCTGGTGTTGTGATTTCATCGGTTGGCTCTGGGGTAACCTCATCGGCAATCTCTATCTTTTCGACAACCTTTTCCTCAACAACATCGATAGCCTTCTTTTCAACAACTTTTGTTACTGATTCTTCTGGCTTCTCTGCTGTTGGGATTTCATCGGCTGGCTCTGGGGTAACCTCTTCGGTAATCTCTACCTTTTCGACAACCTTTTCCTCAACAACATCGATAACCTTCTTTTCAACAACTTCTGTTACTGGTTCTTCTGGCTTCTCTGCTGTTGTGATTTCATCGGCTGGCTCTGTGATAACCTCTTCGGTAATCTCTACCTTTTCGACAACCTTTTCCTCAACAACATCGATAACCTTCTTTTCAACAACTTCTGTTACTGGTTCTTCTGGCTTCTCTGCTGTTGTGATTTCATCGGCTGGCTCTGTGATAACCTCTTCGGTAATCTCTACCTTTTCGACAACCTTTTGCTCATCAACACCGACAACCTCCTTTTCAACAACTTCTGTTACTGATTCTTCTGGCTTCTCTGCTGTTGTGATTTCATCGGCTGGCTCTGGGGTAACCTCTTCGGTAATCTCTACCTTTTCGACAACCTTTTCCTCAACAACATCGATAACCTTCTTTTCAACAACTTCTGTTACTGGCTCTTCTGGCTTCTCTGCTGTTGAGATTTCATCGGCTGGCTCTGTGATAACCTCTTCGGTAATCTCTACCTTTTCGACAACCTTTTCCTCAACAACATCGATAACCTTCTTTTCAACAACTGCTGGTACTGGCTCTTCTGGCTTCTCTGCTGTTGGGATTTCATCGGCTGGCTCTGAGGAAACCTCTTCGGTAATCTCTCCCTTTTCGACAACCTGTTCCTCTACAACATCGATAACCTTCTTTTCAACAACCGCTGTTACTGATTCTTCTGGCTTCTCTGCTGTTGGGATTTCATCGGTTGGCTCTGCGGCAGCCTCAGAAATATGTTCCTCATCAACATCGATAACCTTCTTTTCGACAACCGCTGTAACTGATTCTTCTGGCTTCTCTGCTGTTGAGATTTCATCGGCTGGCCCTGTGGTAACCTCTCTGGTAATCTCTACCTTTGCGACAACCTGTTCCTCAACAACATCGATAACCTTCTTTTCAACAACTTCTGTTACTGATTCTTCTGGCTTCTCTGCTGTTGGGATTTCATCGGTTGGCTCTGCGGCAGCCTCAGAAATATGTTCCTCATCAACATCGATAACCTTCTTTTCGACAACCGCTGTAACTGATTCTTCTGGCTTCTCTGCTGTTGTGATTTCATCGGCTGGCTCTGGGGTAACCTCTTCGGTAATCTCTACCTTTTCGACAACCTTTTCCTCAACAACATCGATAACCTTCTTTTCAACAACTTCTGTTACTGGCTCTTCTGGCTTCTCTGCTGTTGGGATTTCATCGGCTGGCTCTGAGGAAACCTCTTCGCTAATCTCTCCCTTTTCGACAACCTGTTCCTCTACAACATCGATAACCTTCTTTTCAACAACCGCTGTTACTGATTCTTCTGGCTTCTCTGCTGTTGGGATTTCATCGGTTGGCTCTGCGGCAGCCTCAGAAATATGTTCCTCATCAACATCGATAACCTTCTTTTCGACAACCGCTGTAACTGATTCTTCTGGCTTCTCTGCTGTTGAGATTTCATCGGCTGGCCCAGTGGTAACCTCTCTGGTTATCTCTACCTTTTCGACAACCTGTTCCTCAACAACATCGATAACCTTCTTTTCGATAACCGCTGTTACTGGTTCTTCTGGCTTCTCTGCTGTTGGGATTTCATCGGCTGGCTCTGTAGTAACCTCTTCGGTAATCTCTACCTTTTCGACAACCTTTTCCTCAACAACATCGATAACCTTCTTTTCAACAACTGCTGGTACTGGCTCTTCTGGCTTCTCTGCTGTTGAGATTTCATCGGCTGGCTCTGTGATAACCTCTTCGGTAATCTCTACCTTTTCGACAACCTTTTCCTCAACAACATCGATAACCTTCTTTTCAACAACTGCTGGTACTGGCTCTTCTGGCTTCTCTGCTGTTGTGATTTCATCGGCTGGCTCTGAGGAAACCTCTTCGGTAATCTCTCCCTTTTCGACAACCTGTTCCTCTACAACATCGATAACCTTCTTTTCAACAACCGCTGTTACTGATTCTTCTGGCTTCTCTGCTGTTGGGATTTCATCGGTTGGCTCTGCGGCAGCCTCAGAAATATGTTCCTCATCAACATCGATAACCTTCTTTTCGACAACCGCTGTAACTGATTCTTCTGGCTTCTCTGCTGTTGAGATTTCATCGGCTGGCCCTGTGGTAACCTCTCTGGTAATCTCTACCTTTGCGACAACCTGTTCCTCAACAACATCGATAACCTTCTTTTCAACAACCGCTGTTACTGATTCTTCTGGCTTCTCTGCTGTTGGGATTTCATCGGTTGGCTCTGCGGCAGCCTCAGAAATATGTTCCTCATCAACATCGATAACCTTCTTTTCGACAACCGCTGTAACTGATTCTTCTGGCTTCTCTGCTGTTGTGATTTCATCGGCTGGCTCTGGGGTAACCTCTTCGGTAATCTCTACCTTTTCGACAACCTTTTCCTCAACAACATCGATAACCTTCTTTTCAACAACTTCTGTTACTGGTTCTTCTGGCTTCTCTGCTGTTGTGATTTCATCGGCTGGCTCTGTGATAACCTCTTCGGTAATCTCTACCTTTTCGACAACCTTTTCCTCAACAACATCGATAACCTTCTTTTCAACAACTTCTGTTACTGATTCTTCTGGCTTCTCTGCTGTTGTGATTTCATCGGCTGGCTCTGTGGTAACCTCTTCGGTAATCTCTACCTTTTCGACAACCTTTTCCTCAACAACATCGATAACCTTCTTTTCAACAACTTCTGTTACTGGCTCTTCTGGCTTCTCTGCTGTTGGGATTTCATCGGCTGGCTCTGAGGAAACCTCTTCGGTAATCTCTCCCTTTTCGACAACCTGTTCCTCTACAACATCGATAACCTTCTTTTCAACAACCGCTGTTACTGATTCTTCTGGCTTCTCTGCTGTTGGGATTTCATCGGCTGGCTCTGCGGCAGCCTCAGAAATATGTTCCTCATCAACATCGATAACCTTCTTTTCGACAACCGCTGTAACTGATTCTTCTGGCTTCTCTGCTGTTGAGATTTCATCGGCTGGTTCTGTGGTAACCTCTCTGGTAATCGCTACCTTTTCGACAACCTTTTCCTCAACAACATCGATAAACTTCTTTTCAACAACTGCTGGTACTGGCTCTTCTGGCTTCTCTGCTGTTGGGATTTCATCGGCTGGCTCTGAGGAAACCTCTTCGGTAATCTCTCCCTTTTCGACAACCTGTTCCTCTACAACATCGATAACCTTCTTTTCAACAACCGCTGTTACTGATTCTTCTGGCTTCTCTGCTGTTGGGATTTCATCGGTTGGCTCTGCGGCAGCCTCAGAAATATGTTCCTCATCAACATCGATAACCTTCTTTTCGACAACCGCTGTAACTGATTCTTCTGGCTTCTCTGCTGTTGAGATTTCATCGGCTGGCCCAGTGGTAACCTCTCTGGTTATCTCTACCTTTTCGACAACCTGTTCCTCAACAACATCGATAACCTTCTTTTCGATAACCGCTGTTACTGGTTCTTCTGGCTTCTCTGCTGTTGGGATTTCATCGGCTGGCTCTGTAGTAACCTCTTCGGTAATCTCTACCTTTTCGACAACCTTTTCCTCAACAACATCGATAACCTTCTTTTCAACAACTGCTGGTACTGGCTCTTTTGGCTTCTCTGCTGTTGTGATTTCATCGGCTGGTTCTGTAGTAACCTCTTCGGTAATCTCTACCTTTTCGACAACCTTTTCCTCAACAACATCGATAACCTCCTTTTCAACAACTTCTGTTACTGGTTCTTCTGGCTTCTCTGCTGTTGGGATTCCATCGGCTGGCTCTGTGATAACCTCTTCGGTAATCTCTACCTTTTCGACAACCTTTTCCTCAACAACATCGATAACCTTCTTTTCAACAACTTCTGTTACTGATTCTTCTGGCTTCTCTGCTGTTGTGATTTCATCGGCTGGCTCTGGGGTAACCTCTTCGGTAATCTCTACCTTTTCGACAACCTTTTCCTCAACAACATCGATAACCTTCTTTTCAACAACTTCTGTTACTGGCTCTTCTGGCTTCTCTGCTGTTGGGATTTCATCGGCTGGCTCTGAGGAAACCTCTTCGCTAATCTCTCCCTTTTCGACAACCTGTTCCTCTACAACATCGATAACCTTCTTTTCAACAACCGCTGTTACTGATTCTTCTGGCTTCTCTGCTGTTGGGATGTCATCGGTTGGCTCTGCGGCAGCCTCAGAAATATGTTCCTCATCAACATCGATAACCTTCTTTTCGACAACCGCTGTAACTGATTCTTCTGGCTTCTCTGCTGTTGAGATTTCATCGGCTGGTTCTGTGGTAACCTCTCTGGTAATCGCTACCTTTTCGACAACCTTTTCCTCAACAACATCGATAAACTTCTTTTCAACAACTGCTGGTACTGGCTCTTCTGGCTTCTCTGCTGTTGGGATTTCATCGGCTGGCTCTGAGGAAACCTCTTCGGTAATCTCTCCCTTTTCGACAACCTGTTCCTCTACAACATCGATAACCTTCTTTTCAACAACCGCTGTTACTGATTCTTCTGGCTTCTCTGCTGTTGGGATTTCATCGGTTGGCTCTGCGGCAGCCTCAGAAATATGTTCCTCATCAACATCGATAACCTTCTTTTCGACAACCGCTGTAACTGATTCTTCTGGCTTCTCTGCTGTTGAGATTTCATCGGCTGGCCCAGTGGTAACCTCTCTGGTTATCTCTACCTTTTCGACAACCTGTTCCTCAACAACATCGATAACCTTCTTTTCGATAACCGCTGTTACTGGTTCTTCTGGCTTCTCTGCTGTTGGGATTTCATCGGCTGGCTCTGTAGTAACCTCTTCGGTAATCTCTACCTTTTCGACAACCTTTTCCTCAACAACATCGATAACCTTCTTTTCAACAACTGCTGGTACTGGCTCTTTTGGCTTCTCTGCTGTTGTGATTTCATCGGCTGGCTCTGTAGTAACCTCTTCGGTAATCTCTACCTTTTCGACAACCTTTTCCTCAACAACATCGATAACCTCATTTTCAACAACTTCTGTTACTGGTTCTTCTGGCTTCTCTGCTGTTGGGATTCCATCGGCTGGCTCTGTGGTAACCTCTTCGGTAATCTCTACCTTTTCGACAACCTTTTCCTCAACAACATCGATAACCTTCTTTTCAACAACCGCTGTTACTGGCTCTTCTGGCTTCTCTGCTGTTGAGATTTCATCGGCTGGCTCTGTGGTAACCTCTTCGGTAATCTCTACCTTTTCGACAACCTTTTCCTCAACAACATCGATAATCTTCTTTTCGACAACCGCTTTTACTGGCTGTTCTGGCTTCTCTGCTGTTGAGATTTCATCGGCTGGCTCTGGGGAAACCTCTCTGGTAATCTCTACCTTTTCGACAACCTTTTCCTCAACAACATCGATAACCTTCTTTTCAACAACTTCTGTTACTGGCTCTTCTGGCTTCTCTGCTGTTGAGATTTCATCGGTTGGCTCTGCGGTAGCCTCAGAAATATGTTCCTCATCAACATCGATAACCTTCTTTTCGACAAACGCTGTTACTGGTTCTTCTGGCATCTCTGCTGTTGCGATTTCATCGGCTGGCTCTGTGGTAATCTTTTCGGTAATCTCTACCTTTTCGACAACCTTTTCCTCAACAACATCGATAACCTTCTTTTCGACAACTGCTGGTACTGGTTCTTCTGGCTTCTCTGCTGTTGAGATTTCATCGGCTGGCTCTGTGGTAACCTCTTCGGTAATCTCTACCTTTTCGACAACCTTTTCCTCAACAACATCGATAACCTTCTTTTCAACAACTTCTGTTACTGGCTCTTCTAGCTTCTCTGCTGTTGTGATTTCATCGGCTGGCTCTGTAGTAACCTCTTCGGTAATCGCTACCTTTTCGACAACCTTTTCCTCAACAACATCGATAACCTTCTTTTCAACAATTTCTGTTACGGACTCTTCTGGCACCTCTGCTGTTGGGATTTCATCGGTTGGCTCTGCGGCAGCCTCAGAAATATGTTCCTCATCAACATCGATAACCTTCTTTTCGACAACCGCTGTTACTGGTTCTTCTGGCATCTCTGCTGTTGGGATTTCATCGGCTGGCTCTGTGGTAACCTCTCTGGTAATCTCTACCTTTTCGACAACCTTTTCCTCGACAACATCGATAACCTTCTTTTCAACAACTGCTGGTACTGGCTCTTCTGGCTTCTCTGCTGTTGAGATTTCATCGGCTGGTTCTGTGGTAACCTCTTCGGTAATCTCTACCTTTTCGACAACCTTTTCCTCAACAACATCGATCACCTTTTTTTCAACATTTTCTGTTACTGGCTCTTCCGGCTTCTCTGCTGTTGAGATTTCATCGGTTGGCTCTGTGGCAGCCTCAGAAACATGTTCCTCATCAACATCGATAACCTTCTTTTCAACAACCGCTGTTACCGGTTCTTCTGGCTTCTCTGCTGTTGTGATTTCATCGGCTGGCTCTGTAGTAACCTCTTCGGTAATCTCTACCTTTTCGACAACCTTTTCCTCATCAACATCGATAACCTTCTTTTCAACAATTTCTGTTACGGACTCTTCTGGCACCTCTGCTGTTGGGATGTCATCGGTTGGCTCTGCGGCAGCCTCAGAAATATGTTCCTCATCAACATCGATAACCTTCTTTTCGACAACCGCTCTTACTGGTTCTTCTGGCATCTCTGCTGTTGGGATTTCATCGGCTGGCCCTGTGGTAACCTCTCTGGTAATCTCTACCTTTTCGACAACCTTTTCCTCAACAACATCGATAACCTTCTTTTCAACAACTGCTGGTACTGGCTCTTCTGGCTTCTCTGCTGTTGAGATTTCATCGGCTGGCTCTGTGGTAACCTCTTCGGTAATCTCTACCTTTTCGACAACCTTTTCCTCAACAACATCGATAACCTTCTTTTCAACATTTTCTGTTACTGGCTCTTGTGGCTTCTCTGCTGTTGAGATTTCATCGGTTGGCTCTGTGGCAGCCTCAGAAACATGTTCCTCATCAACATCGATAACCTTCTTTTCAACAACTACTGTTACTGGTTCTTCTGGCTTCTCTGCTGTTGGGATTTCATCGACCGGCTCTGGGGAAACCTCTTCGGTAATCTCTACCTTTTCGTCAACCTTTTCCTCATCAACATCGATAACCTCCTTTTCAACAACTTCTGTTACTGGTTCTTCTGGCTTCTCTGCTGTAGGGATTTCATCGGTTGGCTCTGCGGCAGCCTCAGCAATATGTTCCTCATCAACATCGATAACCTTCTTTTCGACAACTTCTGTTACTGGCTCTTCTGGCTTCTCTGCTGTTGGGATTTCATCGGCTGGTTCTGTAGTAACCTCTTCGGTAATGTCTACCTTTTCGACAACCTTTTCCTCAACAACATCGACAACCTTCTTTTCAACAACTTCTGTTACTGGCTCATCCGGCTTCTCTGCTGTTGGGATTTCATCGGTTGGCTCTGCGGCAGCCTCAGAAATATGTTCCACATCAACATCGATAACCTTCTTTTCGACAACCGCTGTTACTGATTCTTCTGGCTTCTCTGCTGTTGGGATTTCATCGGCTGGCTCTGTGGTAACCTCTTCGGTAATCTCTACCTTTTCGACAACCTTTTCCTCAACAACATCGATAACCTTCTTTTCAACAACTTCTGTTACTGATTCTTCTGGCTTCTCTGCTGTTGGGAATTCATCGGCTGGCTCTGGGGAAACCTCTCTGGTAATCTCTACCTTTTCGACAACCTTTTCCTCAACAACATCGATAACCTTCTTTTCAACAACTTCTGTTACTGATTCTTCTGGCTTCTCTGCTGTTGGGATTTCATCGGTTGGCTCTGCGGCAGCCTCAGAAATATGTTCCTCATCAACATCGATAACCTTCTCGTCAACAACTTCTGTTACTGGCGTGTCTGACTTCTCTGCTGTTGGGATTTCAACGGCTGGCTCTTGGGAAACCTCTCTGGTAGTCTCTACCTTTTCGACAACCTTTTCCTCAACAACATCGATAACCTTCTGTTCAACAACTTCTGTTACTGGTTCTTCTGGCTTCTCTGCTGTTGGGATTTCATCGGCTGGTTCTGTGGTAACCTCTTCGGTAATATCTACCTTTTCGACAACCTTTTCCTCAACAACATCGATAATCTTCTTTTCGACAACCGCTGTTACTGGCTGTTCTGGCTTCTCTGCTGTTGAGATTTCATCGGCTGGCTCTGAGGAAACCTCTCTGGTAATCTCTACCTTTTCGACAACCTTTTCCTCAACAACATCGATAACCTTCTTTTCAACAACTTCTGTTACTGATTCTTCTGGCTTCTCTGCTGTTGGGATTTCATCGGTTGGCTCTGCGGCAGCCTCAGAAATATGTTCCTCATCAACATCGATAACCTTCTCGTCAACAACTTCTGTTACTGGCGTGTCTGACTTCTCTGCTGTTGGGATTTCAACGGCTGGCTCTTGGGAAACCTCTCTGGTAGTCTCTACCTTTTCGACAACCTTTTCCTCAACAACATCGATAACCTTCTTTTCAACAACTTCTGTTACTGGTTCTTCTGGCTTCTCTGCTGTTGGGATTTCATCGGCTGGTTCTGTGGTAACATTTTCGGTAATATCTACCATTTCGACAACCTTTTCCTCATCAACATCGATAACCTTTTTTTCAACAACTTCTGTTACTGGCTCTTCCGGCTTCTCTGCTGTTGGGATTTCATCGGTTGGCTCTGCGGCAGCCTCAGAAATATGTTCTTCATCAACATCGATAACCTTCGTTTCAACAACTTCTGTTACTGGTTCTTCTGGCTTCTCTGCTGTTGGGATTTCATCGGCTGGCTCTGTGGTAACCTCTTCGGTAATCTCTACCTTTTCGACAACCTTTTCCTCAACAACATCGATAACCTTCTTTTCAATAACTTCTGTTACTGGCTCTTCTGGCTTCTCTGCTGTTGAGATTTCATCGGCTGGCTCTGGGGTAACCTCTCTGGTAATCGCTACCTTTTCGACAACCTTTTCCTCAACAACATCGATAACCTTCTTTTCAACAACTTCTGTTACTGGTTCTTCTGGCTTCTCTGCTGTTGGGATTTCATCGGCTGGCTCTGTGGTAACCTCTTCGGTAATCTCTACCTTTTCGACAACCTTTTCCTCAACAACATCGATAACCTTCTTTTCGACAACCGCTGTTACTGGCTGTTCTGGCTTCTCTGCTGTTAAGATTTCATCGGCTGGCTCTGTGGTAACCTCTCTGGTAATCTCTACCTTTTCGACAACCTTTTCTTCAACAACATCGATAACCTTCTTTTCAACAACTTCTGTTACTGGCTGCTCTGGCTTCTCTGCTGTTGTGATTTCATTGGCTGGCTCTGGGGAAACCTCTCTGGTAATCGCTACCTTTTCGACAACCTTTTCCTCAACAACATCGATAACCTTCTTTTCAACAACTTCTGTTACTGGTTCTTCTGGCTTCTCTGCTGTTGTGATTTCATCGGCTGGCTCTGTAGTAACCTCTTCGGTAATCTCTACCTTTTCGACAACCTTTTCCTCAACAACATCGATAACCTTCTTTTCAACAACCGCTGTTACTGACTCTTCTGGCATCTCTGCTGTTGGGATGTCATCGGTTGGCTCTGCGGCAGCCTCAGAAATATGTTCCTCATCAACATCGATAACCTTCTTTTCGACAACTTCTGTTACTGATTCTTCTGGCTTCTCTGCTGTTGGGATTTCATCGGCTGACTCTGTGGTAACCTCTTCGGTAATCTCTACCTTTTCGACAACCTTTTCCTCAACAACATCGATAACCTTCTTTTCAATAACTTCTGTTACTGGCTCTTCTGGCTTCTCTGCTGTTGAGATTTCATCGGCTGGCTCTGGGGAAACCTCTCTGGTAATCTCTACCTTTTCGACAACCTTTTCCTCAACAACATCGATAACCTTCTTTTCAACAACTTCTTTTACTGGCTCTTCTGGCTTCTCTGCTGTTGGGATTTCATCGGTTGGCTCTGCGGCAGCCTCAGAAATATTTTCCTCATCCACATCAATAACCTTCTTTCCAACAACCGCTGTTATTGGTTCTTCTGGCTTCTCTGCTGTTGAGATTTCATCGGCTGGCTCTGCGGTAACCTCTTCGGTAATCTCTCCCTTTTCGACAACCTTTTCCTCAACAACATCGATAACCTTCTTTTCAATAACTTCTGTTACTGGCTCTTCTGGCTTCTCTGCTGTTGAGATTTCATCGGCTGGCTCTGGGGAAACCTCTCTGGTAATCGCTACCTTTTCGACAACCTTTTCCTCAACAACATCGATAACCTTCTTTTCAACAACTTCTGTTACTGGCTCTTCTGGCTTCTCTGCTGTTGGGATTTCATCGGTTGGCTCTGCGGCAGCCTCAGAAATATGTTCCTCATCAACATCGATAACCTTCTTTTCGACAACCGCTGTTACTGGTTCTTCTGGCTTCTCTACTGTTGAGATTTCATCGGCTGGCTCTGTGGTAACCTCTCTGGTAGTCTCTACCTTTTCGACAACCTTTTCCTCAACAACATCGATAACCTTCTTTTCGACAACCGCTGTTACTGGCTGTTCTGGCTTCTCTGCTGTTGAAATTTCATCGGCTGGCTCTGGGGAAACCTCTCTGGTAATTTCTACCTTTTCGACAACCTTTTCCTCAACGACATCGATAACCTTCTTTTCAACAAATTCTGTTACTAGCTCTTCTGGCTTCTCTGCTGTTGGGATGTCATCGGTTGGCTCTGTGGTAACCTCTCTGGTAATCTCTATCTTTTCGACAACCTTTTCCTCAACAACATCGATAACCTTCTTTTCAACAACTTCTGTTTCTGGCTGCTCTGGCTTCTCTGCAGTTGTGATTTCATCGGCTGGCTCTGGGGAAACCTCTCTGGTAATTTCTACCTTTTCGACAACCTTTTCCTCAACAACATCGATAACCTTCTTTTCAACAAATTCTGTTACTAGCTCTTCTGGCTTCTCTGCTGTTGGGATGTCATCGGTTGGCTCTGCGGCAGCCTCAGAAATATGTTCCTCATCAACATCGATAACCTTCTTTTCGACAACTTCTGTTACTGGTTCTTCTGGCATCTCTGCTGTTGGGATTTCATCGGCTGGCTCTGTAGTAACCTCTTCGGTAATCTCTACCTTTTCGACAACCTTTTCCTCATCAATATCGATAACCTCCTTTACGAAAACTTCCGTTACTGGTTCTTCTGGCATCTCTGCTGTTGGGATTTCATCGGCTGGCTCTGTGGTAACCTCTTCGGTAATCTCTACCTTTTCGACAACCTTTTCCTCAACAACATCGATAACCTTCTTTTCAACAACCGCTGTTACTGGCTCTTCTGGCTTCTCTGCTGTTGAGATTTCATCGGCTGGCTCTGTGGTAACCTCTTCGGTAATCTCTACCTTTTCGACAACCTTTTCCTCAACAACATCGATAACCTTCTTTTCACCACCTTCTGTTACTGGTTCTTCTGGCTTCTCTGCTGTTGAGATTTCATCGGCTGGCTCTGTGGTAACCCCTTCGGTAATCTCTACCTTTTCGACAACCTTTTCCTCAACAACATCGATAACCTTCTTTTCGACAACTTCTGTTACTGGCTCTTCCGGTTTCTCTGCTGTTGAGATTTCATCAGTTGGCTCTGCGGCAGCCTCAGAAATATGTTCCTCATCAACATCGATAACCTTCTTTTCGACAACTTCTGTTACTGGTTCTTCTGGCTTCTCTGCGGTTGAGATTTCATCGGCTGGTTCTGTAGTAACCTCTTCGGTGATCTCTACCTTTTCGAAAACCTTTTCCTCATCAACATCGATAACCTTCTTTTCAAAAACTTCTGTTACTGGTTCTTCTGGCTTCTCTGCTGTTGAGATTTCATCGGTTGGCTCTGCGGCAACCTCAGAAATATGTTCCTCATCAACATCGATAACCTTCTTTTCAAAAACTTCTGTTACTGGTTCTTCTGGCTTCTCTGCTGTTGAGATTTCATCGGCTGGCTCTGGGGTAACCTCAGAAATAAGTTCGTCAACAACATCGATAACCTTCTTTTCAACAACCGCTGTTACTGGTTCTTCTGGCTTCTCTGCAGTTGAGATTTCATCGGCTGGCTCTGTAGTAACCTCTTCGGTAATCTCTACCTTTTCGACAACCTTTTCCTCAACAACATCGATAACCTTCTTTTCGACAACCGCTGTTACTGGTTCTTCTGGCATCTCTGCTGTTGGGATTTCATCGGTTGGCTCTGTGGTAACCTCTTCGGTAATCTCTACCTTTTCGACAACCTTTTCCTTCTTTTCAACAACCGCTGTTACTGGCTCTTCTGGCTTCTCTGCTGTTGAGATTTCATCGGCTGGCTCTGTAGTAACCTCTTCGGTAATCTCTACCTTTTCGACAACCTTTTCCTCAACAACATCGATAACCTTCTTTTCGACAAACGCTGTTACTGGTTCTTCTGGCTTCTCTGCTGTTGAGATTTCATCGGCTGGCTCTGTAGTAACCTCTTCGGTAATCTCTACCTTTTCGACAACCTTTTCCTCAACAACATCGATAACCTTCTTTTCAACAATTTCTGTTACTGGCTCTTCTAGCTTCTCTGCTGTTGAGATTTCATCGGCTGGCTCTGTAGTAACCTCTTCGGTAATCTCTACCTTTTCGACAACCTTTTCCTCAACAACATCGATAACCTTCTTTTCAACAACTTCTGTTACAGGCTCTTCCGGCTTCTCTGCTGTTAGGATTTCATCGGTTGGCTCTGCGGCAGCCTCAGAAATATGTTCCTCAACAACATCGATAACCTTCTTTTCAAAAACTTCTGTTACTGGTTCTTCTGGCTTCTCTGCTGTTGAGATTTCATCGGCTGGCTCTGGGGTAACCTCAGAAATAAGTTCGTCAACAACATCGATAACCTTCTTTTCAACAACCGCTCTTACTGGTTCTTCTGGCTTCTCTGCTGTTGAAATTTCATCGGCTGGCTCTGTAGTAACCTCTTCGGTAATCTCTACCTTTTCGACAACCTTTTCCTCAACAACATCGATAACCTTCTTTTCAACAACTTCTGTTACTGGCTCTTCCGGCTTCTCTGCTGTTAGGATTTCATCGGTTGGCTCTGCGGCAGCCTCAGAAATATGTTCCTCATCAACATCGATAACCGTCTTTTCAAAAACTTCTGTTACTGGTTCTTCTGGCTTCTCTGCTGTTGGGATTTCATCGGCTGGCTCTGGGGTAACCTCAGAAATAAGTTCGTCAACAACATCGATAACCTTCTTTTCAACAACCGCTGTTACTGGTTCTTCTGGCTTCTCTGCTGTTGAGATTTCATCGGCTGGCTCTGGGGAAACCTCTCTGGTAATCTCAATCTTCTCGACAACCTTTTCCTCAACAACATCGATAACCTTCTTTTCGACAACTTCTGTTACTGGCTCTTCTGGCTTCTCTGCTGTTGAGATTTCATCGGCTGGCTCTGTAGTAACCTCTTCGGTAATCTCTACCTTTTCGACAACCTTTTCCTCATCAATATCGATAACCTCCTTTACGAAAACTTCCGTTACTGGTTCTTCTGGCATCTCTGCTGTTGGGATTTCATCGGCTGGCTCTGTGGTAACCTCTTCGGTAATCTCTACCTTTTCGACAACCTTTTCCTCAACAACATCGATAACCTTCTTTTCAACAACCGCTGTTACTGGCTCTTCTGGCTTCTCTGCTGTTGAGATTTCATCGGCTGGCTCTGTGGTAACCTCTTCGGTAATCTCTACCTTTTCGACAACCTTTTCCTCAACAACATCGATAACCTTCTTTTCAACAATTTCTGTTACTGGCTCTTCTAGCTTCTCTGCTGTTGAGATTTCATCGGCTGGCTCTGTAGTAACCTCTTCGGTAATCTCTACCTTTTCGACAACCTTTTCCTCAACAACATCGATAACCTTCTTTTCAACAACTTCTGTTACTGGCTCTTCCGGCTTCTCTGCTGTTGTGATTTCATCGGCTGGCTCTGTGATAACCTCTTCGGTAATCTCTACCTTTTCGACAACCTTTTCCTCAACAACATCGATAACCTTCTTTTCAACAACTTCTGTTACTGGCTCTTCCGGCTTCTCTGCTGTTGGGATTTCATCGGTTGGCTCTGCGGCAGCCTCAGAAATATGTTCCTCAACAACATCGATAGCCTTCTTTTCAAAAACTTCTGTTATTGGTTCTTCTGGCTTCTCTGCTGTTGAGATTTCATCGGCTGGCTCTGGGGTAACCTTAGAAATAAGTTCGTCAACAACATCGATAACATTCTTTTCAACAACCGCTGTTACTGGTTCTTCTGGCTTCTCTGCTGTTGAGATTTCATCGGCGTGCTCTGTAGTAACCTCTTCGGTAATCTCTACCTTTTCGACAACCTTTTCCTCAACAACATCGATAACCTTCTTTTCGACAACCGCTGTTACTGGTTCTTCTGGCATCTCTGCTGTTGAGATTTCATCGGCTGGCTCTGTGGTAACCTCTTCGGTAATCTCTACCTTTTCGACAACCTTTTCCTCAACAACATCGATAACCTTCTTTTCAACAACCGCTGTTACTGGCTCTTCTGGCTTCTCTGCTGTTGAGATTTCATCGGCTGGCTCTGTAGTAACCTCTTCGGTAATCTCTACCTTTTCGACAACCTTTTCCTCAACAACATCGATAACCTTCTTTTCAACAACCGCTGTTACTGGCTCTTCTGGCTTCTCTGCTGTTGAGATTTCATCGGCTGGCTCTGTAGTAACCTCTTCGGTAATCTCTACCTTTTCGACAACCTTTTCCTCAACAACATCGATAACCTTCTTTTCGACAACCGCTGTTACTGGTTCTTCTGGCATCTCTGCTGTTGAGATTTCATCGGCTGGCTCTGTGGTAACCTCTTCGGTAATCTCTACCTTTTCGACAACCTTTTCCTCAACAACATCGATAACCTTCTTTTCAACAACCGCTGTTACTGGCTCTTCTGGCATCTCTGCTGTTGAGATTTCATCGGCTGGCTCTGTGGTAACCTCTTCGGTAATCTCTACCTTTTCGACAACCTTTTTATCAACAACATCGATAACCTTCTTTTCAACAACCGCTGTTACTGGCTCTTCTGGCTTCTCTGCTGTTGAGATTTCATCGGCTGGCTCTGTGGTAACCTCTTCGGTAATCTCTACCTTTTCGACAACCTTTTCCTCAACAACATCGATAACCTTCTTTTCAACAACCGCTGTTACTGGCTCTTCTGGCTTCTCTGCTGTTGAGATTTCATCGGCTGGCTCTGTAGTAACCTCTTCGGTAATCTCTACCTTTTCGACAACCTTTTCCTCAACAACATCGATAACCTTCTTTTCAACAACTTCTGTTACTGGCTCTTCCGGCTTCTCTGCTGTTGTGATTTCATCGGCTGGCTCTGTGATAACCTCTTCGGTAATCTCTACCTTTTCGACAACCTTTTCCTCAACAACATCGATAACCTTCTTTTCAACAACTTCTGTTACTGGCTCTTCCGGCTTCTCTGCTGTTGGGATTTCATCGGTTGGCTCTGCGGCAGCCTCAGAAATATGTTCCTCAACAACATCGATAGCCTTCTTTTCAAAAACTTCTGTTATTGGTTCTTCTGGCTTCTCTGCTGTTGAGATTTCATCGGCTGGCTCTGGGGTAACCTCAGAAATAAGTTCGTCAACAACATCGATAACATTCTTTTCAACAACCGCTGTTACTGGTTCTTCTGGCTTCTCTGCTGTTGAGATTTCATCGGCGTGCTCTGTAGTAACCTCTTCGGTAATCTCTACCTTTTCGACAACCTTTTCCTCAACAACATCGATAACCTTCTTTTCGACAACCGCTGTTACTGGTTCTTCTGGCATCTCTGCTGTTGAGATTTCATCGGCTGGCTCTGTGGTAACCTCTTCGGTAATCTCTACCTTTTCGACAACCTTTTCCTCAACAACATCGATAACCTTCTTTTCAACAACCGCTGTTACTGGCTCTTCTGGCTTCTCTGCTGTTGAGATTTCATCGGCTGGCTCTGTAGTAACCTCTTCGGTAATCTCTACCTTTTCGACAACCTTTTCCTCAACAACATCGATAACCTTCTTTTCAACAACCGCTGTTACTGGCTCTTCTGGCTTCTCTGCTGTTGAGATTTCATCGGCGTGCTCTGTAGTAACCTCTTCGGTAATCTCTACCTTTTCGACAACCTTTTCCTCAACAACATCGATAACCTTCTTTTCGACAACCGCTGTTACTGGTTCTTCTGGCATCTCTGCTGTTGAGATTTCATCGGCTGGCTCTGTGGTAACCTCTTCGGTAATCTCTACCTTTTCGACAACCTTTTCCTCAACAACATCGATAACCTTCTTTTCAACAACCGCTGTTACTGGCTCTTCTGGCATCTCTGCTGTTGAGATTTCATCGGCTGGCTCTGTGGTAACCTCTTCGGTAATCTCTACCTTTTCGACAACCTTTTCCTCAACAACATCGATAACCTTCTTTTCAACAACCGCTGTTACTGGCTCTTCTGGCTTCTCTGCTGTTGAGATTTCATCGGCTGGCTCTGTGGTAACCTCTTCGGTAATCTCTACCTTTTCGACAACCTTTTCCTCAACAACATCGATAACCTTCTTTTCAACAACCGCTGTTACTGGCTCTTCTGGCTTCTCTGCTGTTGAGATTTCATCGGCTGGCTCTGTAGTAACCTCTTCGGTAATCTCTACCTTTTCGACAACCTTTTCCTCAACAACATCGATAACCTTCTTTTCAACAATTTCTGTTACTGGCTCTTCTAGCTTCTCTGCTGTTGAGATTTCATCGGCTGGCTCTGTAGTAACCTCTTCGGTAATCTCTACCTTTTCGACAACCTTTTCCTCAACAACATCGATAACCTTCTTTTCAACAACTTCTGTTACTGGCTCTTCCGGCTTCTCTGCTGTTAGGATTTCATCGGTTGGCTCTGCGGCAGCCTCAGAAATATGTTCCTCAACAACATCGATAACCTTCTTTTCAAAAACTTCTGTTACTGGTTCTTCTGGCTTCTCTGCTGTTGAGATTTCATCGGCTGGCTCTGGGGTAACCTCAGAAATAAGTTCGTCAACAACATCGATAACCTTCTTTTCAACAACCGCTCTTACTGGTTCTTCTGGCTTCTCTGCTGTTGAAATTTCATCGGCTGGCTCTGTAGTAACCTCTTCGGTAATCTCTACCTTTTCGACAACCTTTTCCTCAACAACATCGATAACCTTCTTTTCGACAACCGCTGTTACTGGCTCTTCTGGCTTCTCTGCTGTTGAGATTTCATCGGCTGGCTCTGTGGTAACCTCTTCGGTAATCTCTACCTTTTCGACAACCTTTTCCTCAACAACATCGATAACCTTCTTTTCAACAATTTCTGTTACTGGCTCTTCTAGCTTCTCTGCTGTTGAGATTTCATCGGCTGGCTCTGTTGTAACATCTTCGGTAATCTCTACCTTTTCGACAACCTTTTCCTCAACAACATCGATAACCTTCTTTTCAACAACTTCTGTTACTGGCTCTTCCGGCTTCTCTGCTGTTGGGATTTCATCGGTTGGCTCTGCGGCAGCCTCAGAAATAAGTTCGTCAACAACATCGATAACCTTCTTTTCAACAACCGCTGTTACTGGTTCTTCTGGCTTCTCTGCTGTTGAGATTTCATCGGCGTGCTCTGGGGTAACCTCTTCGGTAATCTCTACCTTTTCGACAACCTTTTCCTCAACAACATCGATAACCTTCTTTTCGACAACCGCTGTTACTGGTTCTTCTGGCATCTCTGCTGTTGAGATTTCATCGGCTGGCTCTGTGGTAACCTCTTCGGTAATCTCTACCTTTTCGACAACCTTTTCCTCAACAACATCGATAACCTTCTTTTCAACAACCGCTGTTACTGGCTCTTCTGGCTTCTCTGCTGTTGAGATTTCATCGGCTGGCTCTGTGGTAACCTCTTCGGTAATCTCTACCTTTTCGACAACCTTTTCCTCAACAACATCGATAACCTTCTTTTCGACAACTTCTGTTACTGGTTCTTCTGGCTTCTCTGCAGTTGAGATTTCATCGGCTGGCTCTGTAGTAACCTCTTCGGTAATCTCTACCTTTTCGACAACCTTTTCCTCAACAACATCGATAACCTTCTTTTCGACAACCGCTGTTACTGGCTCTTCTGGCTTCTCTGCTGTTGAGATTTCATCGGCTGGCTCTGTGGTAACCTCTTCGGTAATCTCTACCTTTTCGACAACCTTTTCCTCAACAACATCGATAACCTTCTTTTCAACAATTTCTGTTACTGGCTCTTCTAGCTTCTCTGCTGTTGAGATTTCATCGGCTGGCTCTGGGGAAACCTCTTCGGTCATCTCTACCTTTTCGACAACCTTTTCCTCAACAACATCGATAACCTTCTTTTCAACAACTTCTGTTACTGGCTCTTCCGGCTTCTCTGCTGTTAGGATTTCATCGGTTGGCTCTGCGGCAGCCTCAGAAATATGTTCCTCAACAACATCGATAACCTTCTTTTCAAAAACTTCTGTTACTGGTTCTTCTGGCTTCTCTGCTGTTGAGATTTCATCGGCTGGCTCTGGGGTAACCTCAGAAATAAGTTCGTCAACAACATCGATAACCTTCTCTTCAACAACCGCTGTTACTGGTTCTTCTGGCTTCTCTGCTGTTGGGATTTCATCGGCTGGCTCTGGGGAAACCTCTTCGGTAATCTCCACCTTTTCGACAACCTTTTCCTCAACAACATCGATAACCTTCTTTTCAACAACTTCTGTTACTGGCTCTTCTGGCTTCTCTGCTGTTGAGATTTCATCGGCTGGCTCTATTGTAACCTCTTCGGTAATCTCTACCTTTTCGACAACCTTTTCCTCAACAACATCGATAACCTTCTTTTCAACAACTTCTGTTACTGGTTCTTCTGGCTTCTCTGCTGTTGGGATTTCATCGGTTGGCTCTGCGGCAGCCTCAGAAATATGTTCCTCATCAACATCGATAACCTTCTTTTCGACAACTTCTGTTACTGGTTCTTCTGGCTTCTCTACTGTTGGGATTTCATCGGCTGGCTCTGGGGTAACCTCTTCGGTAATCTCTACCTTTTCGAAAACCTTTTCCTCATCAACATCGATAACCTTCTTTTCAACAACTTTTGTTACTGGCTCTTCCGGCTTCTCTGCTGTTGGGATTTCATCGGTTGGCTCTGCGGCAGCCTCAGAAATATGTTCCTCATCAACATCGATAACCTTCTTTTCAACAACTTCTGTTACTGATTCTTCTGGCTTCTCTGCTGTTGAGATTTCATCGGCTGGCTCTGGGGAAACCTCTTCGGTAATCTCTACCTTTTCGACAACCTTTTCCTCAACAACATCGATAACCTTCTTTTCGACAACTTCTGTTACTGGTTCTTCTGGCTTCTCTGCTGTTGAGATTTCATCGGCTGGCTCTGTGGTAACCTCTTTGGTAATCTCTACTTTTTCGACAAACTTTTCCTCAACAACTTCTGTTACTGGTTCTTCTGGCTTCTTAGCTGTTGGGAATTCATCGGCTGGCTCTGGGGAAACCTCTTCGGTACTCTCTACCTTTTCGACAAACTTTTCCTCAACAACATCGATAACCTTCTTTTCAACAACTTCTGTTACTGGTTCTTCTGGCTTCTCTGCTGTTAGGATTTCATCGGTTGGCTCTGGAGAAACCTCTTCGGTAATCTCTACCTTTTCGAAAACCTTTACCTCAACAACATCGATAACCTTCTCTTCATCAATTTCTGTTACTGGCTCTTCTAGCTTCTCTGCTGTTGAGATTTCATCGGTTGGCTCTGCGGCAGCCTCAGAAATAAGATCGTCAACAACATCGATAACCTTCTTTTCAACAACCGCTGCTACTGGTTTTTCTGGCTTCTCTGCTGTTGTGATTTCATCGGCTGGCTCTGTAGTAACCTCTTCGGTAATCTCTACCTTTTCGACAACCTTTTCCTCAACAACATCGATAACCTTCTTTTCAACAACTTCTGTTACTGGCTCTTCCGACTTCTCTGCTGTTGGGATTTCATCGGTTGGCTCTGCGGTAACCTCTTCGGTAATCTCTACCTTTTCGACAACCTTTTCCTCAAATACATCGATAACCTTCTTTTCAACAACTTCTGTTACTGATTCTTCTGGCTTCTCTGTTGTTGGGATTTCATCGGTTGGCTCTGCGGCAGCCTCAGAAATATGTTCCTCATCAACATCGATAACCTTCTTTTCGACAACTTCTGTTACTGGCTCTTCTGGCTTCTCTGCTGTTAAGATTTCATCGGTTGGCTCTGTGGTAACCTCTTCGGTAATCTCTACCTTTTCGACAACCTTTTCCTCAACAACATCGATAACCTTCTTTTCAACAACTTCTGTTACTGGTTCTTCTGGCTTCTCTGCTGTTGAGATTTCATCGATTGGCTCTGCGGTAACCTCTTCGGTAATCTCTACCTTTTCGACAACCTTTTCCTCAAATACATCGATAACCTTCTTTTCAACAACTTCTGTTACTGATTCTTCTGGCTTCTCTGTTGTTGGGATTTCATCGGTTGGCTCTGCGGCAGCCTCAGAAATATGTTCCTCATCAACATCGATAACCTTCTTTTCGACAACTTCTGTTACTGGCTCTTCTGGCTTCTCTGCTGTTGAGATTTCATCGGTTGGCTCTGTAGTAACATCTTCGGTAATCTCTATCTTTTCGACAACCTTTTCCTCAACAACATCGATAACCTTCTTTTCAACAACTTCTGTTACTGGCTCTTCTGGCTTCTCTGCTGTTGTGATTTCATCGGCTGGCTCTGGGGAAACCTCTTCGGTACTCTCTACCTTTTCGACAACCTTTTCCTCATCAACATCGATAACCTTCTTTTCGACAACTTCTGTTACTGGTTCTTCTGGCTTCTCTGCTATTGTGATTTCATCGGTTGGCTCTGGGGAAACCTCTTCGGTAATCTCTACCTTTTCGACAACCTTTTCCTCAACAACATCGATAACCTCCTTTTCGACAACTTCTGTTACTGGCTCTTCTGGCTTCTCTGCTGTTGTGATTTCATCGGCTGGCTCTGGGGAAACCTGTTCGGTAATCTCTATCTTTTCGACAACCTTTTCCTCATCAACATCGATAACCTTCTTTTCAACAACTTCCGTTACTGGCTTTTCTGGCTCCTCTGCTGTTAGGATTTCATCGGTTGGCTTTGCGGCAGCCTCAGAAATATGTTCCTCATCAACATCGATAACCTTCTTTTCAACAACCGCGGTTACTGGCTCTTCTGGCTTTTCTGCTGTTGGGATTTCATCGGCTGGCTCTAGGGAATCCTCTTCGGTAATCTCTATCTTTTCGACAACCTTTTCCTCATCAACATCGATAACCTTCTTTTCAACAACTTCTATTACTGGCTCTTCTGGCTTCTCTGCTGTTGGGATTTCATTGGCTGGCTCTGTGGTAACCTCTTCGGTAATCTCTACCTTTTCGACAACCTTTTCCTCAACAACATCCATAACCTTTTTTTCAACAACTTCTGTTACTGGTTCTTCCGGCTTCTCTGCTGTTGGGATTACATCGGTTGGCTCTGGGGAAACCTCTTCGGTAATCTCTACCTTTTCGACAACCTGTTCCTCAACAACATCGATAACCTTCTTTTCGACAACTTCTATTACTGGCTCTTCTGGCTTCTCTGTTGTTGGGATTTCATCGGCTGGCTCTGCGGCAGCCTCAGAAATATGTTCCTCATCAACATCGATAACCTTCTTTTCAACAACCGCTGTTACTGGCTCTTCTGGCTTCTCTGCTGTTGGGATTTCATCGGCTGGCTCTGGGGAAACCTCTTCGGTAATCTCTACCTTTTCGACAACCTTTTCCTCAACAACATCGATAACCTTCTTTTCAACAACTTCTGTTACTGATTCTTCTGGCTTCTCTGCTGTTGGGATTTCATCGGTTGGCTCTGCGGTAACCTCTTCGGTAATCTCTACCTTTTCGACAACCTGTTCCTCAACAACATCGATAACCTTCTTTTCGACAACTTCTGTTACTGATTCTTCTAGCTTCTCTGTTGTTGGGATTTCATCGGTTGGCTCTGCGGCAGCCTCAGAAATATGTTCCTCATCAACATCGATAACCTTCTTTTCAACAACCGCTGTTACTGGCTTTTCTAGCTTCTCTGCTGTTGGGATTTCATCGGCTGGCTCTGGGGAAACCTCTTCGGTAATCTCTATCTTTTCGACAACCTTTTCCTCAACAACATCGATAACCTTCTTTTCAACAACTTCTGTTACTGGTTCTTCTGGCTTCTCTGCTGTTGTGATTTCATCGGCTGGCTCTGGGGAAACCTCTTCGGTAATCTCTACCTTTTCGACAACCTTTTCCTCAACAACATCGATAGCCTCTTTTTCAACAACCTCTGTTACTGGTTCTTTCGGCTTCTCTGCTGTTGGGATTTCATCGGTTGGCTCTGAGGATACCTCTCTGGTAATCTCTACCTTTTCGACAACCTTTTCCTCATCAACATCGATAACCTTCTTTTCGACAACTTCTGTTACTGGTTCTTCTGGCTTCTCTGCTGTTGCGATTTTATCGGCTGGCTCTGGGGAAACCTCTTCGGTAATCTCTACCTTTTCGACAACCTTTTCCTCATCAACATCGATAACCTTCTTTTCGACAACTTCCGTTACTGGTTCTTCTGGCTTCTCTGCTGTTGAGATTTCATCGGCTGGCTCTGTGGTAACCTCTTCGGTAATCTCTACCTTTTCGACAACCTTTTCCTCAACATCATCGATAACCTTCTTTTCAACAACTTCTGTTACTGATTCTTCTGGCTTCTCTGCTGTTGCGATTTCATCGGCTGGCTCTGGGGAAACCTCTTCGGTAATCTCTACCTTTTCGACAACCTGTTCCTCAACAACATCGATAACCTTCTTTTCGACAACTTCTGTTACTGATTCTACTGGCATCTCTGTTGTTGGGATTTCATTGGTTGGCTCCGCTGCAGCCTCAGAAATATGTTCCTCATCAACATCGATAACCTTCTTTTCGACAACCGCTGTTACTGGCTCTTCTGGCTTCTCTGCTGTTGGGATTTCATCGGCTGGCTCTGGGGAAACCTCTTCGGTAATCTCTATCTTTTCGACAACCTTTTCCTCAAAAACATCGATAACCTTCTTTTCGACAACTTCTGTTACTGGCTCTTCCGGCTTCTCTGCTGTTGGGATTTCATCGGCTGGCTCTGGGGTAACCTCTTCGGTAATCTCTACCTTTTCGACAACCTTTTCCTCAACAACATCGATAACCTTCTTTTCACCACCTTCTGTTACTGGTTCTTCTGGCTTCTCTGCAGTTGAGATTTCATCGGCTGGCTCTGGGGAAACCTCTTCGGTAATCTCTACCTTTTCGACAACCTTTTCCTCAACAACATCGATAACCTTCTTTTCACCACCTTCTGTTACTGGTTCTTCTGGCTTCTCTGCAGTTGAGATTTCATCGGTTGGCTCTGTGGCAACCTCTTCGGTAATCTCTACCTTTTCGACAACCTTTTCCTCAACAACATCGATAACCTTCTTTTCACCACCTTCTGTTACTGGTTCTTCTGGCTTCTCTGCAGTTGAGATTTCATCGGCTGGCTCTGGGGAAACCTCTTCGGTAATCTCTACCTTTTCGACAACCTTTTCCTCAACAACATCGATAACCTTCTTTTCACCACCTTCTGTTACTGGTTCTTCTGGCTTCTCTGCAGTTGAGATTTCATCGGTTGGCTCTGTGGCAACCTCTTCGGTAATCTCTACCTTTTCGACAACCTTTTCCTCAACAACATCGATAACCTTCTTTTCAACAACTTCTGTTACTGATTCTTCTGGCTTCTCTGCTGTTGGGATTTCATCGGCTGGCTCTGCGGTAGCCTCTTCGGTAATCTCTACCTTTTCGACAACCTTTTCCTCAACAACATCGATAACCTTCTTTTCGACAACTTCTGTTACTGATTCTTCTGGCTTCTCTGTTGTTGGGATTTCATCGGTTGGCTCCGCGGCAGCCTCAGAAATATGTTCCTCATCAACATCGATAACCTTCTTTTCAACAACTGCTGTTACTGGTTCTTCTGGCTTCTCTACTGTTAAGATTTCATCGGCTAGCTCTGTGGTAACCTCTTCGGTAATCTCTATCTTTTCGACAACCTTTTCCTCAACAACATCGATAACCTTCTTTTCAACAACTTCTGTTACTGGCTCTTCTGGCTTCTCTGCTGTTGTGATTTCGTCGGCTGGCTCTGGGGAAACCTCTTCGGAAATCTCTACCTTTTCGACAACCTTTGTCTCATCAACATCGATAACCTTCTTTTCGACAACTTCTGTTACTGGCTCTTCTGGCTTCTCTGCTGTTGGAATTTCATCGGCTGGCTCTGCGGTAACCTCTTCGGTAATCTCTACCTTTTCGACAACCTTTTCCTCAACAACATCGATAACCTTCTTTTCGACAACTTCTGTTACTGATTCTTCTGGCTTCTCTGTTGTTGGGATTTCATCGGTTGGCTCCGCGGCAGCCTCAGAAATATGTTCCTCATCAACATCGATAACCTTCTTTTCAACAACTGCTGTTACTGGTTCTTCTGGCTTCTCTACTGTTAAGATTTCATCGGCTAGCTCTGTGGTAACCTCTTCGGTAATCTCTATCTTTTCGACAACCTTTTCCTCAACAACATCGATAACCTTCTTTTCAACAACTTCTGTTACTGGCTCTTCTGGCTTCTCTGCTTTTGTGATTTCATCGGCTGGCTCTGGGGAAACCTCTTCGGTAATCTCTACCTTTTCGACAACCTTTTCCTCATCAACATCGATAACCTTCTTTTCAACAACTTCTGTTACTGGTTCTTCTGGCTTCTCTGCTGTTGGGATTTCATCGGCTGGCTCTGGCGACACCTCTCTGGTAATCTCTACCTTTTCGACAACCTTTTCCTCAACAACATCGATAACCTTCTTTTCAACAACTTCTGTTACTGGTTCTTCTGGCTTCTCTGCTGTTGTGATTTCATCGGCTGGCTCGGGGGAAACCTCTTCGGTAATCTCTACCTTTTCGACAACCTTTTGCTCATCAACATCGATAACCTTCTTTTCGACAATTTCTGTTACTGGTTCTTCTGGCTTCTCTGCTGTTGGAATCTTATCGGTTGGCTCTGTGGTAACCTCTTCGGTAATCTCTACCTTTTCGACAACCTTTTCCTCATCAACATCGATAACCTTCTTTTCGACAACCGCTTTTACTGGCTTTTCTGGCTTCTCTGCTGTTGGGATTTCATCGGTTGGCTCTGGGGACACCTCTCTGGTAATCTCTACCTTTTCGACAACCTTTTCCTCAACAACATCGATAACCTTCTTTTCGACAACTTCTGTTACTGGTTCTTCTGGCTTCTCTGCTGTTGTGATTTCATCGGCTGGCTCGGGGGAAACCTCTTCGGTAATCTCTACCTTTTCGACAACCTTTTCCTCAACAACATCGATAACCTTCTTTTCAACAACTTCTGTTACTGGCTCTTCTGGCTTCTCTGCTGTTGAGATTTCATCGGCTGGCTCTGGCGACACCTCTCTGGTAATCTCTACCTTTTCGACAACCTTTTCCTCAACAACATTGATAACCTTCTTTTCGACAACTTCTGTTGCTGGTTCTTCTGGCTTCTCTGCTGTTGGGATTTCATCGGTTGGCTCTGCGGCAGCCTCAGAAATATGTTCCTCATCAACATCGATAACCTTCTCTTCAACAATTTCTGTTACTGGCTCTTCTGGCTTCTCTGCTGTTGGGATTTCATCGGTTGGCTCTGCGGCAGCCTCAGAAATATGTTCCTCATCAACATCGATAACCTTCTTTTCAACAACCGCTGTTACTGGCTCTTCTGGCTTCTCTGCTGTTGGGATTTCATCGGTTGGCTCTGTGGTAACCTCTTCGATAATCTCTACCTTTTCGACAACCTTTTCCTCAACAACATCGATAACCTTCTTTTCAACAACTTCTGTTACCGGTTCTTCTGGCTTCTCTGCTGTTGGGATTTCATCGGTTGGCTCTGCGGCAGCCTCAGAAATATGTTCCTCATCAATATCGATAACCTTCTTTTCAACAACCGCTGTTACTGGCTCTTCTGGCTTCTCTGCTGTTGCGATTTCATCGGCTGGTTCTGGGGAAACCTCTTCGGTAATATCTACCTTTTCGACAACCTTTTCCTCATCAACATCGATAACCTTCTTTTCAACAACTTCTGTTACTGGCTCTTCTGGCATCTCTGCTGTTGTGATTTCATCGGCTGGCTCTGGGGTAACCTCTTCGGTAATCTCTACCGTTTCGACAACCTTTTCTTCATCAACATCGATAACCTTCTTTTCAACAACTTCTGTTACTGGTTCTTCTGGCTTCTCTGCTGTTGGGATTTCATCGGTTGGCTCTGCGGCAACCTCAGAAATATGTTCCTCATCAACATCGATAACCTTCTTTTCAACAACCGCTGTTACTGGCTCTTCTGGCTTCTCTGCTGTTGAGATTTTATCGGCTGGCTCTGGGGAAACCTCTTCGGTAATATTTATCTTTTCGACAACCTTTTCCTCAACAACATCGATAACCTTCTTTTCAACAACCGCTGTTACTGGCTCTTCTGGCTTCTCTGCTGTTGAGATTTCATCGGCTGGCTCTGGGGAAACCTCTTCGGTAATCTCTATCTTTTCGACAACCTTTTCCTCAACAACATCGATAACCTTCTTTTCAACAACCTCTGTTACTGGTGCTTCCGGCTTCTCTGCTGTTGGGATTTCATCGGTTGGCTCTGCGGCAACCTCAGAAATATGTTCCTCATCAACATCGATAACCTTCTTTTCAACAACCGCTGTTACTGGCTCTTCTGGCTTCTCTGCTGCTGAGATTTCATCGGCTGACTCTGGGGAAACCTCTTCGGTAATCTCTACCTTTTCGACAACCTTTTCCTCAACAACATCGATAACCTTCTTTTCAACAACTTCCGTTACTGGTTCTTCTGACTTCTCTGCTGTTGGGATTTCATCGGTTGGCTCTGCGGCAGCCTCAGAAATATGTTCCTCATCAACATCGATAACCTTCTTTTCAACAATTTCTGTTACTGGCTCTTCTGGCTTCTCTGCTGTTGAGATTTCATCGGCTGGCTCTGTGGTAACCTCTTCGGTAATCTCTACCTTTTCGTCAACCTTTTCCTCATCAACATCGATAGCCTTCTTTTCGACAACCGCTGTTACTGGCTCTTCTGGCTTCTCTGCTGTTGAGATTTCATCGGCTGGCTCTGGGGAAACCTCTTCGGTAATCTCTACCTTTTCGACAACCTTTTCCTCAACAACATCGATAACCTTCTTTTCAACAACTTCTGTTACTGGTTCTTCTGGCTTCTCTGCTGTTGAGATTTCATCGGCTGGCTCTGGGGAAACCTCTTCGGTAATCTCTACCTTTTCGACAACCTTTTCCTCATCAACATCGATAACCTTCTTTTCAAAAACTTCTGTTACTGATTCTTCTGGCTTCTCTGCTGTTGGGATTTCATCGGTTGGCTCTGCGGCAGCCTCAGAAATATGTTCCTCATCAACATCGATAACCTTCTTTTCAACATCTTCTGTTACTGGCTCTTCTGGCTTCTCTGCTGTTGTGATTTCATCGGCTGGCTCTGTGGAAACCTCTCTGGTAATCTCTACCTTTTCGACAACCGTTTCCTCAACAACATCGATAACCTTCTTTTCAACAACTTCTGTTACTGGTTCTTCTGGCTTCTCTGCTGTTGGGATTTCATCGGTTGGCTCTGCGGCAGCCTCAGAAATATGTTCTTCATCAACATCGATAACCTTCTTTTCAACAACTTCTGTTACTGGCTCTTCTGGCTTCTCTGCTGTTGAGATTTCATCGGCTGGCTCTGGGGAAACCTTTTGGGTAATCTCTACCTTTTCGACAACCTTTTCCTCAACTACATCGATAACCTTCTTTTCAACAACTTCTGTTACTGGTTCTTCTGGCTTCTCTGCTGTTGGGATTCCATCGGTTGGCTCTGCGGCAGCCTCAGAAATATGTTCCTCATCAACATCGATAACCTTCTTTTCAACAACTTCTGTTACTGATTCTTCTGGCTTCTCTGCTGTTGGGATTTCATCGGTTGGCTCTGCGGTAACCTCTTCGGTAATCTCTACCTTTTCGACAACCTGTTCCTCAACAACATCGATAACCTTCTTTTCGACAACTTCTGTTACTGATTCTTCTAGCTTCTCTGTTGTTGGGATTTCATCGGTTGGCTCTGCGGCAGCCTCAGAAATATGTTCCTCATCAACATCGATAACCTTCTTTTCAACAACCGCTGTTACTGGCTCTTCTGGCTTCTCTGCTGTTGGGATTTCATCGGCTGGCTCTGGGAAAACCTCTCTGGTAATCTCTACCTTTTCGACAACCTTTTCCTCAACAACATCGATAACCTTCTTTTCAACAACCGCTGTTACTGGTTCTTCTGGCTTCTCTTCTGTTAAGATTTCATCGGCTGGCTCTGTGGTAACCTCTTCGGTAATCTCTACCTTTTCGACAACCTTTTCCTCATCAACATCGATAACCTTCTTTTCAACAACTTCTGTTACTGGCTCTTCTGGCGCCTCTGCTGTTGAGATTTCATCGGTTGGCTCTGCGGCAACCTCAGAAATATGTTCCTCATCAACATCGATAACCTTCTTTTCAACAACTTCTGTTACTGGCTCTTCCGGCTTCTCTGCTGTTGGGATTTCATCGGTTGGCTCTGCGGCAGCCTCAGAAATATGTTCTTCATCAACATCGATAACCTTCTTTTCAAAAACTTCTGTTACTGGTTCTTCTGGCTTCTCTGCTGTTGAGATTTCATCGGCTGGTTCTATTGTAACCTCTTCGGTAATCTCTACCTTTTCGACAACCTTTTCCTCAACAACATCGATAACCTTCTTTTCAACAACTTCTGTTACTGGCTCTTCTGGCGCCTCTGCTGTTGAGATTTCATCGGTTGGCTCTGCGGCAACCTCAGAAATATGTTCCTCATCAACATCAATAACCTTCTTTTCAACAACTTCTGTTACTGGCTCTTCTGGCTTCTCTGCTGTTGGGATTTCATCGGCTGGCTCTGGGGAAACCTCTTCGGTAATCTCTACCTTTTCGACAACCTTTTCCTCATCAACATCGATAACCTTCTTTTCAACAACTTCTGTTTCTGGCTCTTCTGGCTTCTCTGATGTTGTGATTTCATCGGCTGTCTCTGTAGTAACCTCTTCGGTAATCTCTACCTTTTCGACAACCTTTTCCTCAACAACATCGATAACCTTCTTTTCAACAATTTCTGTTACTGGCTTTTCTGGCTTCTCTGCTGTTGGGATTTCATCGGTTGGCTCTGCGGCAGCCTCAGAAATATGTTCCTCATCAACATCGATAACCTTCTTTTCAACAACTTCTGTTACTGGTTCTTCTGGCTTCTCTGCTGTTGGGATTTCATCGGCTGGCTCTAGGGAAACCTCTTCGGTAATCTCTACCTTTTCGACAACCTTTTCCTCAACAACATCGATAACCTTCTTTTCAACAACTTCTGTTACTGGCTCTTCTGGCTTCTCTGCTGTTGAGATTTCATCGGCTGGCTCTGTGGTAACCTCTTCGATAATCTCTACCTTTTCGACAACCTTTTCCTCAACACCATCGATAACCTTCTTTTCAAAAACTTCTGTTACTGGTTCTTCTGGCTTCTCTGCTGTTGAGATTTCATCGGCTGGCTCTGGGGTAACCTCTTCGGTAATCTCTACCTTTTCGACAACCTTTTCCTCATCAACATCGATAACCTTCTTTTCAACAACTGCTGTTACTGGCTCTTCTGGCTTCTCTGCTGTTGAGATTTCATCGGCTGGCTCTGGGGAAACCTCTCTGGTAATCTCTACCTTTTCGACAACCTTTTCCTCAACACCATCGATAACCTTCTTTTCAAAAACTTCTGTTACTGGTTCTTCTGGCTTCTCTGCTGTTGAGATTTCATCGGCTGGCTCTGGGGTAACCTCTTCGGTAATCTCTACCTTTTCGACAACCTTTTCCTCAACAACATCGATAACCTTCTTTTCAACAACTGCTGTTACTGGCTCTTCTGGCTTCTCTGCTGTTGGGATTTCATCGGTTGGCTCTGGGGACACCTCTCTGGTAGTCTCTACCTTTTCGACAACCTTTTCCGCATCAACATCGATAACCTTCTTTTCAACAACTTCTGTTACTGGTTCTTCCGGCTTCTCTGCTGTTGGGATTTTATCGGTTGGCTCTGTGGTAACCTCTTCGGTAATCTCTACCTTTTCGACAACCTTTTCCTCAACAACATCGATAACCTTCTTTTCGACAACCGCTGTTACTGGCTTTTCTGGCTTCTCTGCTGTTGGGATTTCATCGGTTGGCTCTGGGGACACCTCTCTGGTAATCTCTACCTTTTCGACAACCTTTTCCTCATCAACATCGATAACCTTCTTTTCGACAACTTCCGTTACTGGCTCTTCCGGCTTCTCTGCTGTTGGGATTTCATCGGCTGGCTCTGTGGTAACCTCTTCGGTAATCTCTACCTTTTCGACAACCTTTTCCTCAACAACATCGATAACCTTCTTTTCGACAACCGCTGTTGCTGGCTTTTCTGGCTTCTCTGCTGTTGGGATTTCATCGGTTGGCTCTGGGGACACCTCTCTGGTAATCTCTACCTTTTCGACAACCTTATCCGCATCAACATCGATAACCTTCTTTTCAACAATTTCTGTTACTGGTTCTTCTGGCTTCTCTGCTGTTGCGATTTCATCGGCTGGCTCTGGGGAAACCTCTTCGTTAATATTTACTTTTTCGACAAGCTTTTCCTCAACAACATCGATAACCTTCTTTTCAACAACTTCTGTTACTGGTTCTTCTGGCTTCTCTGCTGTTGAGATTTCATCGGCTGGCTCTGGGGAAACCTCTTCAGTAATCTCTACCTTTTCGACAACCTTTTCCTCAACAACATCGATAACCTTCTTTTCAACAATTTCTGTTACTGGCTCTTCTGGCTTCTCTGCTGTTGGGATTTCATCGGTTGGCTCTGCGGCAGCCTCAGAAATAAGTTTCTCTACAACATCGATAACCTTCTTTTCAACAACTGCTGTTACTGGCTCTTCTGGCTTCTCTGCTGTTGAGATTTCATCGGTTGGTTCTGGGGAAACCTCTTCAGTAATCTCTACCTTTTCGACAACCTTTTCCTCAACAACATCGATAACCTTCTTTTCAACAATTTCTGTTACTGGCTCTTCTGGCTTCTCTGCTGTTGGGATTTCATCGGTTGGCTCTGCGGCAGCCTCAGAAATAAGTTTCTCTACAACATCGATAACCTTCTTTTCAACAACTGCTGTTACTGGCTCTTCTGGCTTCTCTGCTGTTGAGATTTCATCGGTTGGTTCTGGGGAAACCTCTTCAGTAATCTCTACCTTTTCGACAACCTTTTCCTCAACAACATCGATAACCTTCTTTTCAACAATTTCTGTTACTGGCTCTTCTGGCTTCTCTGCTGTTGGGATTTCATCGGTTGGCTCTGCGGCAGCCTCAGAAATAAGTTTCTCTACAACATCGATAACCTTCTTTTCAACAACTGCTGTTACTGGCTCTTCTGGCTTCTCTGCTGTTGAGATTTCATCGGTTGGTTCTGTGGTAACCTCTTCGGTAATCTCTACCTTTTCGACAACCTTTTCCTCAACAACATCGATAACCTTCTTTTCAACAACTTCTGTTACTGGCTCTTCTGGCTTCTCTGCTGTTGAGATTTCATCGGCTGGCTCTGGGGTAACCTCTCTGGTAATCTCTACCTTTTCGACAACCTTTTCCTCATCAACATCGATAACCTCCTTTTCGAAAACTTCCGTTACTGGTTCTTCTGGCTTCTCTGCTGTTGGGATTTCATCGGCTGGCTCTGGGGAAACCTCTTCGGTAATCTCTACCTTTTCGACAACCTTTTCCTCGACAACATCGATAACCTTCTTTTCGAAAACTTCCGTTACTGGTTCTTCTGGCTTCTCTGCTGTTGGGATTTCATCGGTTGGCTCTGGGGAAACCTCTTCGGTAATCTCTACCTTTTCGACAACCTTTTCCTCATCAACATCGATAACCTTCTTTTCGAAAACTTCCGTTACTGGTTCTTCTGGCTTCTCTGCTGTTGGGATTTCATCGGCTGGCTCTGGGGAAACCTCTTCGGTAATCTCTACCTTTTCGACAACCTTTTCCTCGACAACATCGATAACCTTCTTTTCGAAAACTTCCGTTACTGGTTCTTCTGGCTTCTCTGCTGTTGGGATTTCATCGGCTGGCTCTGGGGAAACCTCTTCGGTAATCTCTACCTTTTCGACAACCTTTTCCTCGACAACATCGATAACCTTCTTTTCGAAAACTTCCGTTACTGGTTCTTCTGGCTTCTCTGCTGTTGGGATTTCATCGGTTGGCTCTGGGGAAACCTCTTCGGTAATCTCTACCTTTTCGACAACCTTTTCCTCATCGACATCGATAACCTTCTTTTCAACAACTTCTGTTACTGGTTCTTCTGGCTTCTCTGCTGTTGAGATTTCATCGGCTGGCTCTGTGGTTACCTCTTCGGTAATCTCTACCTTTTCGACAACCTTTTCCTCAACAACATCGATAACCTTCTTTTCGACAACCGCTGTTACTGGTTCTTCTGGCTTCTCTACTGTTAAGATTTCATCGGCTGGCTCTGGGGTAACCTCTTCGGTAATCTCTACCTTTTCGACAACCTTTTCCTCATCAACATCGATAACCTTCGTTTCAACAACTTCTGTAACTGGCTCTTCTGGCTTCTCTGCTGTTGAGATTTCATCGGCTGGCTCTGTGGTTACCTCTTCGGTAATCTCTACCTTTTCGACAACCTTTTCCTCAACAACATCGATAACCTTCTTTTCGACAACCGCTGTTACTGGTTCTTCTGGCTTCTCTACTGTTAAGATTTCATCGGCTGGCTCTGTGGTAACCGCTTCGGTAATCTCTACCTTTTCGACAACCTTTTCCTCATCAACATCGATAACCTTCGTTTCAACAACTTCTGTAACTGGCTCTTCTGGCTTCTCTGCTGTTGAGATTTCATCGGCTGGCCCTGGGGAAACCTTTTCGGTAATCTCTACCTTTTCGACAACCTTTTCCTCAACAACATCGATAACCTTCTTTTCAACAACTTCTGTTACTGGTTCTTCTGGCTTCTCTGCTGTTGAGATTTCATCGGCTGGCTCTGTGGTTACCTCTTCGGTAATCTCTACCTTTTCGACAACCTTTTCCTCAACAACATCGATAACCTTCTTTTCGACAACCGCTGTTACTGGTTCTTCTGGCTTCTCTACTGTTAAGATTTCATCGGCTGGCTCTGTGGTAACCGCTTCGGTAATCTCTACCTTTTCGACAACCTTTTCCTCATCAACATCGATAACCTTCTTTTCGACAACCGCTGTTACTTGTTCTTCTGACTTCTCTGCTGTTGTGATTTCATCCGTTGGCTCTGGGGAAACCTCTTCGGTAATCTCTACCTTTTCGACAACCTTTTCCTCAACAACATCGATAACCTTCTTTTCAACAATTTCTGTTACTGGCTCTTCTGGCTTCTCTGCTGTTGGGATTTCATCGGTTGGCTCTGCGGCAGCCTCAGAAATAAGTTTCTCTACAACATCGATAACCTTCTTTTCAACAACTGCTGTTACTGGCTCTTCTGGCTTCTCTGCTGTTGAGATTTCATCGGTTGGTTCTGGGGTAACCTCTTCGGTAATCTCTACCTTTTCGACAACCTTTTCCTCATCAACATCGATAACCTTCGTTTCAACAACTTCTGTAACTGGCTCTTCTGGCTTCTCTGCTGTTGAGATTTCATCGGCTGGCCCTGGGGAAACCTTTTCGGTAATCTCTACCTTTTCGACAACCTTTTCCTCAACAACATCGATAACCTTCTTTTCAACAACTTCTGTTACTGGTTCTTCTGGCTTCTCTGCTGTTGAGATTTCATCGGCTGGCTCTGTGGTTACCTCTTCGGTAATCTCTACCTTTTCGACAACCTTTTCCTCAACAACATCGATAACCTTCTTTTCGACAACCGCTGTTACTGGTTCTTCTGGCTTCTCTACTGTTAAGATTTCATCGGCTGGCTCTGTGGTAACCGCTTCGGTAATCTCTACCTTTTCGACAACCTTTTCCTCATCAACATCGATAACCTTCTTTTCGACAACCGCTGTTACTTGTTCTTCTGACTTCTCTGCTGTTGTGATTTCATCCGTTGGCTCTGGGGAAACCTCTTCGGTAATCTCTACCTTTTCGACAACGCTTTCCTCAACAACATCGATAACCTTCTTTTCAACAACTTCTGTTACTGGTTTTTCTAGCTGCTCTGCTGTTGTGATTTCATCGGCTGGCTCTGGGGAAACCTCCTCGGTAATCTCTACCTTTTCGACAACCCTTTCCTCAACAACATCGATAACCTTTCGCTTAAGAACACCTGCTTTCAAGTTTTTATCTAGCTCTGGTGCGACCTCTTTGTTAACCGCTGCTGTTTTGGAATTTTCTTTTACCTCAACAACATCGACTACCGTCTTCTCGACAATGTTTGTTGCTATTTCTGAGGTCTCTAGCTTCTGTTTTGTTTGGAGCTTATTTGGTGTCTTTGAATCCGCCTGTGCATTAGTCTCTACCTGTTTGAAAACCTTCTGCTCGATAACAGTGATTTCTCTCTTGTTTCTCTGTTGTTCAAATTGAGGATTGTTTTCAGATGAAATAATATTTGTACCAGCTTCTTTTATAAAAGATTTTATGTTTTGTGCCGTTAACGTACATTCGTCGAATTTTTTAAGAATGGTCTGATCTATTTTTGAAATGGTACGCCTTTGTTGTGGTACATCGTCTTTCGTCTCGTCTTCACGTGATTGTTTTTCCGTTATCTCAACATTGATCATTTCTGCTTTTTCGTGTATTTTATCTTTTTGAATAATTTCGCTCGTGCCAATTGATGATTTAATGGGTGTCTTTTCGAATTGCGCCTTCAATTCGCGTACATTTAACTTTTTATATTCGTCATCCATGATTTCAGCGGGTGATGCTGGTTGTTTATTGCTTGTTTTACTCAAATTTGCTAAATTTATAGGATAAACCGGCTCGGTTTCCTGAAGGCTTTGCATAACTTGTTCGGGTTCGTCCTGATTTTTTACTTGTACGTCTGTAGATTGTGGTTTAATTTCACCAGCACTCGCTTTGCCAGGTTCTACTATCTTACGTTTAGGGCTGTGTTTGATTTCGTCTTCTGTTTTGTTTGTTTTATTTTCAAACATCTGGATAAGATTATTCGTTTTGCTTAATTTTGTTTCCTCTTGATTTGTGCCTCGGTCTAGTATGAAGTCATGGACGCTTGTGTGGTCAACAAGTTGCTCACATATTGGTTCACCTAACAAATCTTTTTCCTCATGAATCTCGCGTTCTGTCGCAGAACGTTTAGCACGTGGTTCTCGGATTCCAATGCTTTGAACACCGTGAACAAGTGTAGTTTTTTTCTTTTTCATATTATTCGTGGATTCCATTCGTTCAACTTTCACATCGGCTGCAATAATCTGAGATACAACATCATCAACGTCAGTAACCTTTTTGATTTCCTGCTTCGTCGGAACTGTTGTTGAATGAACATGCGCCTCAGATTGCTCAGTTGTCACTTTGCGCTCAACTTGCTCCACAGCAATTCGTTTTTCTAGTTGCCTAATAACTTCGTGCATAGGTGGAATAGATTGTGCAATTACATTCAACTCCACTTCCTCCTCTTCACCAAAGATTTTGCGTAGCTCAGTAATTTTACCAGAAGTTTTCTGTCGTTTTGGCGAATCCTGCTTTTCATTCTTGTGATGATAGTCTTCGAATTCTACTTTTTTCTTCGGAGAACTTTGAACACTGTGAGCCTTTTGGTTTTGTTCTAGCATTTTAACTTTCGCTTTCACATCCCCCGAACCACGACGTTCCGTCAACAGTTCTTCGTCTGTCAATTTGCTTACGTCACGCTTCAAAATTGACGCTATTGGTGCATCCAATGGACTATTAGATGCGTCTTTAGTTTCAACACGATCGGTAAGCGTTGCTGCCTCAGAGGTATCAAGTGCAACCGACGCAGACGGATCTTCGAAATCCATTGGGCTAGTGCCGGCATTGGAGAAATGCACGTCCTCGTCCGCCATTTGAAAATCAGCGGTAATGTCCGTTTCATCCGGCTGTATCGGACTCAAGCCAGCGTCGGTGAGTTCAAGTTCTTCTATCTCCACATCAACGGCTGTGTCGGTGATGATACTGATTTTCTTATTTTTCTCCTCAGCCGACGAAGACGCTATACCTGGTGAGGTCATTGTTTCGGTAAAGCCTTTCGTGAGCGATATTCCTGTGTCAGTCACATGTTGAGATACGCTGGCCTCAGTGATCGGAGATCCACTGCTGGAGTCAAAGCTACCGAACAGGTAAACACTTTTCTTCTTCGAAAAGGAAACCATGTCATCACGTTTTCGCTCCATCGGTTCGGAGTCCGGCTCGTCGATTAGCTTAAACTGTTTGTAGCGTTTCCCACTGGTTACTTCCTTCAACTCGCCGCCACTTGTGGTGGATACCTCGGAGGACTTTTCGCGGCCATCCTTCGAGGTATGTGTTGTTGTCAAGCTTATCGTCGACTGCGAGCTAATCGATATCTCGACATCCTTATGCCCATAAACCGTCAACCGGCTCTCGGTTATCGCGGATGTGTCTGAGGTTTTGATTTCCTTGCGTCCAATCACCAGCTTAATCGCAGGGGAGTCGCCGCGACTGTACCGGCCATTGTGAACACTATCAGGCGATTCGATTATCTCGCTCATGGGTGAAGTACCCTGGTTCGAATGACTCTCCGGTTTTGTAGTCTTCTCGAACGTAATTGTTTTATGGGTTTTCGCCCCGCTCATAGTCGAAGTAGTCGTTGTCGTGGTTGTGTTTCTAGTAGTGGTCACGTCAATGTCCAAGTCAAGGTTAAAATGTCGTCTCGCGAATCGAATCGCGCACCCCTCGTCAGCTACGGCCTTACCATGGTCGTCTGAAAGAGCTAGCTTACGCCCATCACCCATATCGGCTGAAAGTGGACTGATGGTATCCAGATCCTCGAACGACGCGAAGGCTACACCACTGCCAGATGTTACCGCATCCCGTATCGGTGTGGATGTTCTAGCCAAGCCGAAGTGTCGGTGGCCAGCAGGTGGACCCGCCGCATCCGGTGTATCCAACCAATGGTACTCGCGGAATGCTTCGAAATCGGTTGTTGACATATCGTCGGGCACGGAAGAGTTTGCATCGTCTGATGTATGTAGGTATTTACGTATTCGTTTCAAGGGAAGCAAGATTATAGTACGTTCACGCCATGGACAAAGTTCGAAACAATCGATGAAAAGTTCGTGGTTTGTTTTCGTCATTATTTTGGCAATTTAAGTCACCCGGTTTGCAATGTGTTTTCATCGACAAATCCACCAGGTTTTTACATTGAATGCAGCGTGTAATTAATTATAACAATTTAATAAAGATCAGAGGAAAATTGTGTTGTAGATATTGGCTTTGGAACATTTTGTTACTGCAACGCAGGTGAATAATGCATGAGTTGAGTGAAAAAAGTTGATAGAATATAATTTATAATGGTGACGGCCATCGATGTAATAGAGATTGTGGATTTACAATGCTCAGTATCAATACTCAGAACTCTGATTTGGTATATTATTTTTGATTTGCCAGTAATTTTGGGAGCATCAACGAATAGGACTTGCATTTTTCTTAGGATATGTTGCTACCTTTTATGAATTGCATAATATATGGGCGAAAATATGTCGGGCACAATGGGTAAATGTGTAAATGTAGTATGTAGAAGTGTAGTGAAGCTGTACTGTGGCATTAAATTAATACACTACGCCATGGTATATGGGTAGTAACACGTATAAAATGTCTTCTAACATATGTGCAATCGAAGTGTTTTAGAGCTCTTGGAAACGTAAAATTTGTGGGATGTCATTGGTTGTACAGGAATGAATTTGTTTACGCAGAAAAAGCAACAATGTTCCACCAACGCTTGAATTTGAAATTTGCAAGAGATAATGCATGGCTGAAACTAACCGGCCATTTTTCCTAACCGGTCGAAAATAGGTACCGTATACTCGACACCGTTTAATAGTTAAACATCAAGTTTAGGTACGGATACTCTGTCAAATCTCAGATCAAGCGTTTCGTGATATGCCAAATGTGCGATAACAAAAAATAGAGTTCAAGCTTCAATTTAAACATTCCCAACTACAAATTAAAAAAAAACATTGATCAAGGATGAAGCTAGAGTGACAGAGCCAATTAACGGGACAAATTAGTAACACCGATGACCAACTATTTTAAAATAAAAACAAAAAAACATCAATTGCCAACTTTTCCTCCTATTACCGTCTTCCGCCTTAATAAATTATTTTATTATTAAACTAAGACACTTTAAAGAATATCCAAAATGCAATATTTCTGTTATTTTCATCATAATCTAACGAATAATTTCAAAAAAGACGCTATACACAAAAAACTTGAATGAAACTATCTTATATAGACCAACCAAAGCCTTGATGGATAAAATTCACATTTGCGTTTTTGTTTGCGTTGCGTTTCAATCGACTGTGAAAACTCACTTATGCAAGTAAAATCAGTCCATCAAATTACTATGCATGCCTTGCAAGTGCCCAGGGAATGCCTGTTTAACTATTTTTCGAATTTGAGGTATTCTTACCTTTACAACAAACTTAATAGAATCTTTGCAATCACTCACGGAAAGATGAACGTACTAACGAAGCCAGCTATCGTTTATTTTTAACTAACTATGATTCACAAACTTGGTTTGATTGAATCAATAAGCTCAACAGATTAGTAATGATCGGCACTACTTTTGCGTTACACAAATTTCTTTAGTTTAGCTTATCCAATCAACTAAACGGGCACTGTTTGTTTCAGACACAAAACTTTGCTGCACAATTATCAATACAACTCCGTATTGTCGAGAGCTTCGAACAAAACTAACGTGACGAGTTGGACAGCAAATCCCTTCTACCACTGTGTATGTTCGCTTGCAGTTCTGCACGACGTCTATAACGCGTGGATGGCATTTCAGGTCTCACCGCGAACATGCCACACTTCCGCATGCCGATTTTCATAAGAGGATTAGATGGAAGGCGAAGAGGGCCTTTTCCTATTACTTTTGGCAGGACTACGTCACTACCGAGTGGGCTTCACTCATCACGAAGCCCTACACTTGACCAGAAGTGTTGTGCAACCAACATGCCCAAGGACGGCGCATTGGCTGTGTTAGAAATCGATTCTGTATGGCCAGAAATTAGAACGCCATGGGTGAAGTAACAGCAAGGGAGAAAGCTATTCTATAAATTTGAAGCCACTAGCGCCATAAAAAAATACCTTGCGTGTCAGATGCAAAATATAGTCTCGGCCTGTTACGGTGGCTGCCTAGCTATTGATTTCTTTGGAAATAATTCAACTATAACCATAAATTCAAAATTTAGTTTTTGCCGTGCATATATAGAATTGCAACTCCCGTGTTGATAGCGTTGCCATAATTGTATCTCTACTGATAAAAATTAATCTATTATTTGATTTTAGTACATTATCTTGCTTAGTATAAATCTTGCAAAACATTCATCTACAGGCTGTAGTGGCAATTCCATTTCTTTGTTGCAAAATGCATAGATCCCAAGTTTTTGGTCAAAACCGCAACTATAGCACGTTCTATGAACGAAATCCATTCCCCTTAAATCAATAACACCGCTCTGATTGTCTGAACTTTCTAATCAAACTATAGAATTTGGAACAATATCGCAAAGATATCGCAAAATGGTTCCTCCGGTCCAATGACACATTTTCATTACGCATATGTTTTCAAAACAGTACAGTTTTTAAAACACACGTTTCATCTCTAAAACACTAGTGTACAGTGTTGGTGTCTTAACTGTGTTTGATTGTGAATGCGTGTATACAGTAGGTGTGGGTGAAGAATAGGTGAATCATGTGAAAAAGTTAACGAAAGGGTAAGATTTTAATTGATAAGGTAAGGATGGATTTAATGGAGTGCACTGGTCAATGCAATGTCGGTATTGTTTGATAAAAAAAGGCCGATGGCTGCCAAAATGGAAATACGGTCATGCCTGCACGTTATTGCGCGTGTGAGATTAAATAATAAACTTGGATAAAAACAATTCATGGATAAAACGACTACCAACACAAAATGTAGCGAAAGTAGACGTGTGTTTGCTACAATGGTTTGCGAAACGCTCCTGAGCATCGACGAGCTTGCGAATGTTGCAGATGACACTACCTGGGAGACGAGTAATCTTGCCTACCGACGTGAATCAGTGAACTGGACACAGTTACTCGACCCGCGATGCGATTGTTAAGCCAAAGTAGACGTATCTTAGATATGCTGGAAATTTCATCGAAGAAAGAAAGGCTCCTTCAAACCAAAGCACTAACAGACAGATTAAACGGCTACGGAAGAATGAACAGCGATCGAATCGGACGAGTATGGCGAATTGCAAAAGCCAGGAGAGGTTCCAACAAGAAATGCTAATTCTTATTTACTTTTTTTTCCTTTCGTTCAAGACCCGTTAGTCAAACCCATTTGAGCTATACGATGTACAATAAGCCTATGTTTGTCCAACCGAAGGACAACTTTTTCACTATGATGGAAAATGTTGGCTTATCTGGGAAGATGATTAGCGGTAGGTGGGAACGAAGTAATGTCGTGGCAGAGAGTGCATGAATAGATGAAGAATTGTTTTGCAATGAAGAATGTTGATTGTGAGCGACCAGCAAGCCGTGTAATGGAATGGGAAACTATTGCAGTACAAGAGCTTCACTCACGTTAAAGTTAACGTAAATTTAACTCAAAATAGCATTTGGAGTGAGGGCATTAATAGACGGACTTGCAAAATAGAATGATCATTTACTGTTCAGTTGTAAATGCAAAAGTATCTTTTCTTTATCTAAGGGTTTTCTCGATTATTATGTCTACAACAGTGTTTTATTAGAATCGGTTTTACTCTAATTTAATTCTTAACAATCTATTTCAACAGCATAAAATAGGATGAGAAATTCAAATTTCAGACAAAACATGATAAAACCTAACCCTATTATTTTACAAGACTCGTAACACGCTAAATGGAATCTGAAATCTAATTAATCAACGAAACCTTTAAAAAATGGTGCCTAATCAAGAACATCGCAATAAGTGAAACGGCAAACTAACGTAAAAGAGAACATAAGTGCATCGAACAATTTTATAAACGAAGGGAAGTCAACGATTAAAAAGTATTTGTTTAAATGTGTAAAACAACCCTTAAATGTTGTTCGATATTTGTATTATCGAACCTACTTTTCCTGTTCGCAGTTGTTTTTCTTCCAATTTGACACAAAACTGCGTCGCAAAAAGGGAATACTCGTAACATATAAATAAACACTGTGTAACAACAAAAACATTGCTCGTTTCATGTCCAAAGATTCATTTATGTGTTAATGAGAAAGAGAAAACTTTTTTTTTAAATAATAAAAATATTTTTAAAATGATTTTAGAATCAGGACATAACTAAGCAAATCACACAAGCATTTTGCAGCATTAAAAAACCAAAGTAGCGAAACTATAATGTATTATCCAACCTTTGAGTGGGTGAACTTGACGAACAGAAGGATTTCAAGCAGGGAGTAGAGAGAGATTGTAGAGAAGTTAAAGTAGAGGGCGATAGAAGATTACTGGCTAGCTTCATTGATGCTCTGGCATCCCTGGCAAGGTGCATTCTCCCAAAAAATATTTAATACGTGTATCTTGGTGTGAATAGATGATAGATAGCATGGTACCGTTTACCGCACACAATGATCTGTTTCATATATAGCATTGCAGAGTATCTCAGAACGAAAAGCCATTTTCTTTTGTTATGAAACTGGCTCAAATTGAAACATCACCTACCTTTCCATTTTTCCTGGTCTTCCTGATCGCCTTCGTCATCGAACGGTTCTGTTTCATAGTAGCGACCAGTACTGCGTGCGTCGGATACATACTCTGGCATTCGATATCCTGATTTGTCGAATTGTTCTGCGATAGAAAGAATTTGACGGAAATAAACATTACCAATGCAATGATGCATACTGCTATTAAGTTATGATAATCTCAACGAACCTTCTTCTGAGTGACTAAGATCTAGCGTTGTACCAAGGGTGGCCTCGGCCGACTGCAGCTGTTGTACTTTATCGTGAGCCTCTTCAATGATTTCATCAATGAAATCGTCCGGTGTCACTGCCCGATTATCCGTGGTGATAATCTCTGTCAGATCATGTCCACGTTCGCTTGCGATCGTAGCTTGCATTACTTCTTCATCTTCCTCCTGGGTAGATACTGTTGCTACGGCTAGCGCGGCTACGTCAGCACGTTCCGACGATCTCTCATCACTATCGGCCTTATGGAGCAATGGTTGATCGGATTGTTCGATGTGAGACTTCTGCATAATTACCGTCTCGCAAGAATCGCTCGAGAATTGTTCTGAAACCTTGCGATCCTTTAGAATTGGAATTTTCGACAAATTGTTGCTATCAGGCTCAGGTGATTTGATCGGAGCCACATCCGGCAGTTTGGCAGCTGGCTTGGACGAATCGAAACGAGGAATCTTGGACACGGACGAATCCACCAGTTCCGTGACACCTTGGTCTCTCTCTTCAAAGGAAATGGATTCACATTTCAGGGCCGCTGATGGTTCTACAGATGGCTTATGTTGTTCCTTCGTTTCTGTCTTTTCAGGTTTTGTGGGTGGTTCCTTGGATTCCGGACTTCCTTTCTTGGACGCCACCGGTATTTTTGATGTTATCTCTTGCGAAATTGTACGTGACACCGTTTCCGTAATCGCCGGTACATCGGGCGTCTGCGTTACCACCTTCTCCTCCTTTCGCCGCATTTTTTCCTCTTTTTCAACGATCTTTTCGCTGACCTCCTCCTCTCCTTCGCATACTCCTGTTTCAATGGAGGAAAAAGTTTTTCCTCTGAGCTCTGCCACCATCCCCGACGCATCCTTATGCATCGTTTCACTGGTCAAACCATCAAAACTCTCTACCGTGTATGCTTCCGTAGAGGACAACACCGGAATCGTGCCATCGTCCAGAAGCAGTGTTTCTTTCATCATCGCGCCAGCCATTTTGTCCGAGATTTCTCGAACATCTCGTTGCACGTCATGTCGTTCGACAACCGGCTCTGCGTCATGCTGTTCACGGACAATCGATTCAATCTTACGATCAATGACGCTACTACTTTCGGCGCTGCGGGCAACAAATTCTTCGCGAACCACTGCTCTATCGTCCTTGTCCAGGTTGAGTGGCGCCTCAGTGCCGTGTAGTAATGTTGCGAGAGCGGCAATAGCGGAGGTGGTATCTACGGTAGCTCCCATCTTAGTGACCGTCTCTTCAACCTTACTCACCGTTTCGGATTTGAATTGTTGCGAGAAGCTTTCTTCGGTGGTTCTTACTTGGTGCACTTGGCGCAATCCTTCCGATAAGGATGATGGTTCCGAATCCTGGTCTTGCCACTTCGTCCCATCAGCGTGCGCTACGAAGCCTTCACTCGTGGGTTCGTCCGAGAAGCTGTCCTCTTCGTGTGCGAACGATACGGTTTGCAGTTTGATCTGTTCCTTCACGGTCGTTTCGTGCTGCTGCGATGAGGTTACCTTCGATGTTTCTTCTA
>NC_064874.1:30294402-30301902 GCF_943734745.1 Anopheles darlingi | reverse complement strand
ACGATTCGTGCATGTGTGATCGGTGCGCGTTGTATGAGGTAAACGAGTGTAAAAGATTTTGCGTGTGTACATGTTTGTGTAGTATGTTCAGTGTTTTGAAGAAAGTAAAAAGAAACAAGAAGCAAAATATGTACGGAACAATTAGCAAACACTTTCGCTCCATCGATTTTCTTCAAACGGCAAGCGCTAACGAAACGAAATACGAGTTAACGTTTAGGAAGCGATACGATATCAAAAGCACCTCCTAGTAGTCGATCTCTTTCGATCGAAACAGCTTTTATCGCTCGTTTCTGTTGCTCACACACCGGTCGCCTATTCCAGCGACAAAGTAGCAAGCTCAATCGAAGGTGATCGATTCCAGGATTAGGCTGGGGCGTAAAGGATTGGCTAGCAAAGATTGAAGGAGTTTTTATCGACTTTTATTTTTCGTTTTGGTATTGCCGGCAAACATCTCCAATCGTTCGTCATTTTCCGTATCTGAAATCTCGCGATCTCCGATCCAGAAGATAACGCACCCTGCTGTATGCTGATCAAATGGACTATTCCCAAATTCACAATTTTCAGATTGAGACATTTTTAACAAATGTAGAAAAAACAAATGACGAAAATTAGGGAAATTCTGAACGAGCAAAAATACCAAAAACCCAATCGATGTAAAACAACGTGATAGAAATAAAGTGATTTCATCTTCACACGAAACTAATGTAAAAAACAAAGATTGTGAACAGATAACGTCAGCAGAGAGTGATGAAAAAGATTCAAGAGTATATGCAATAATAAATTATGAAATGTAAGTGTTGTCTTCAAGATACATCGATTAACGATAAAACTTATGCTGTAGCAACGAAAAACATTGTTTGAAAATAAGCATTGGCTCTAATGGTTGTTTATTTTTAAACCGAAAATTTGCGGTATACGAAAAGCTAGGCTCTACCAGATTAATCGGCACAATGCCTTCTGTGTTGAACTGTATAAAATATGAAAGTTAGTGAAGGTAACTGTTCGAAACCATTACTATCCACCAATTGTATCATCACTGACTCACACGTATGAATGCAATTTACTGTAGCTAAGGCGATAAAATGCTAACACTTGGGCGACACTGTACATTGTCCTAACTATACTCTTTTCGAGACAAATGGAATAAAGAAAACGAATTTTCGGCAACGAGTACTCTATTAGATGGAATTATATGTCACAAATGAAACCATAAACGAACGAATTAAACCGAAATAATGAAAAGGAGGCAACAAGAAGCATAGGCTTCGTTACTGCAATAAGGGAGCATTGAATTGGTTAGGAGAAAACATGATATAAGTTGAATAACCCTTTCCTTAATTACTATTAACCAACAACTGCAGGATACTAAACTAAATAACGATATAAAAAACGTATGATGTGTATTGGGTTAAAGGAAAATAAATATGGAAACTACACTATGGAACTTGGACGAAAATGGAATTGGTCCTGCTCGGACATGTGTAGTGCGGTTGTTTACGGATGAAAGATCCCTATGGGTGTATGAAATGAGAGACGGGAATTCTACTGTTCGTACAATTTGCACAACACTTTTTCAACTAGCGCAAGAAAGCACTCGGTGACTAGTGTTCGACATGATTTAATGCACGTAACGTCTATTACATATACTTCAGCACTGGCTTTTAGCAACGGTTTCAGAAAAGTTCTCCTGTGGGCAACTAACACATACGTCATTATGAGTATAATACCACGTTTTTCGAATATTTCTCACTTAGTCCCATTGACCATCTTTCAGAACGCAAATCACACAAATGGTGGTTCTCTCATTGCAACGCAATACAGCAAAAGATCACCTTAATACCCAACACGGCTTTGGGATTAACGAAAACCAAAACAAACAGACAACAACTGAAGGTGCCTTCAGATTTACGTAATAGATGCGCTTGTATTGCAAAACAGAATTGCATATTTTCGAAAAAAGCAAAATTGTAGGACAAAAGTAAAAAAAAAAGTAGAACATATAACTAAAACATAAACTCCATCGCGAAACGGGTATCATGATACAGGGAGATGATAGGAAAATGCTTTTCAAAATGTAAAAAGAATATGTATATCACTTGTCAATAATTTTGAGAATCAAACGTTAACGGCAGTGTGATTAAAACATAAGTTAAAGCTTTCATTGATTGGGTGATGCAGAATGAGCTGTTATCTGCTATTCAATACATCATAAAATAATTAAATTTGACTTCTTTTATCATTCAGCAAAAAGAAGCAAAAACAAACAGACAATTACTCTGTTTAGGCGGAGCAGTTACGTTATTTCAATTTTATTATTTTACGACATAAACAGTTCTTGGGTTATTTGGGGATGAAATCACATAGTACAATTTTTTTATAGTCGGACAGTCTCGACCAGGTGGTGTAAGTTTATTTGGTTGTTACTTAATATTTCAAATTGGCTTGAACATTCAAATCAGTCTGTGCATTTTTTATTTTGTGGATTGGTAACTATGCGTTCAACTTTGGTGCTGTATTGGTGTAAAAAGGAAAAAGACTAATTTTAGAAAAAAATCTATTCAAATGAACCATATTCCAATATTAAGTATCAATAGAAAGCAAACAAAACTGCTTTAAAGACAATAAGAAAAACAGTTTTTCAGGATAAAACCGTGGCCTCATCAACTGACACTATTTGCCCTTGATCTGTGATAACGCAAAAGCTACGCAATAAAACAGTGTGTAAATTGTTTCATAGTTCAGCAGTTGCGAAAATTCACCATTTAGCTATTCTGCCAATTATAAAGATCCCCACTGAACCAACGGGAATGTAACAAGCAAATGACCAAAGAGAAAAAAGTGAGACAAGGGTGCCCTGTAAATTAACTTTTATAAACATCTCCGCCAAAAAGAAACGTGAATAAAACGAAAAATTTAAATAAATTACAGATTTTAGGAGTTGTAGTTAAACAACGTATATCGTTGATTAAAACACTTGGATGAAGAAAGAAAAATCAAATGACAAGAAGCTCATTATAAACAAACAATAGAGCAAGATAGTATTCAAATGCAATGATAATTTCAAATCGCTGTCGAAAAAATTGCACATATCAATAAATGGTAACAGGCTAAATTAAAACACGGTACATTGCTTGTTGTGAACAAGCGTAAATCAAGGGAATTGAATTTGAAGAGGGAAACGAAATAACAGACGGATTAATGAAAACTCATTCTGCAAACACTGTCAAAGACAAAAAGTACGCAAAGAACAAATGATTTTTCGGGCTTAATATGGAAATATGAAACCGTTAAAGACAAAACGAGAAAATAGAGGAAAACTGGATGGATTAAAGTAAAGTGGAGAAAGACAGAATGCCGAATGGTGATCATATTACTTTTTGATAAATAATAACAGAAACATTCAAATGCTTTGCTTTAGTCGGTAACAGTTGTCTTCTGTTTGGCATTGCTTTAAAGTCCTCGTTCAAACAAAACTAGTTTACCCTCGAATGTGGCAGGGTAAAAATATTCTTTTGATTGTTCTTTTTAAAAGTTTGTTTGTTTGTTTGGTTTTTTGTTAGTTACCTTTCAGAGATCTTTTCCGAAACACACCTTCATGGTAGGGCGCAATATGGGAATGCGTGCGGTAACAGGCATATTGTCGAGGCATTAGTACGAAATCGGAACAATGTTAAATTGAGAAATGATATGATTTTAGGGTTTTTGCAGCTTGGCTTTAATTCTCAAACGGAATAATTCAAACATACGGCAGTTCTTGAATAAATTAGTACATTCTTCCGTTTTGCTGTGGAATTTAGCTATTCAAATGATTATAATTATCATTTGATCAGAGTTAACTGGCTCAATGAACATTAATTGATTCCAGTGACGAAGTGACAAGCTTTACGAATACTTTCATCTCTATAATGATGGTACTAGCACGGATGAAATGACTTCGAATGTACAGCAAAGACTTTCAATACAAAAAACCAGCATATGTCTTCTACATTTATAACGAAAACGAGTTTATAAAACAAATAATGTTTTGAAAGATAACGTTCAATGTTACCGATATTCTTGAGAGCCAATGATGGAATAATAAAGCAACCTGAATTGCAAATGGTATTACGCAAGTCTTTTAGATGAAATAGACTAACTTTAACTGACCCAAATCATAAGAAATTGTTAACATTATCTTTCCAAAAAACATAGAGAGAAAAAACACTTAACATTCGTGTTGTTAATGTATACTTTAAATGTCAGAATAAAACGAAAATATACATGGGCATATAGAAACAACGAGACATAGACCAAAAATTATACAATCTAGCAAGACAGACGGATGGAAATTCAGACAAACATTACAGCAATACCACTCTCACACAAAAACAACAAAACTAATCAACGGTACTGTTTAAAACAATTAGAATATTTTTCTGCAAATCAGGACAGTTTTTCAATAAAAAAAAAACAGAAATGAAAAATCATTCGTGAAATTATATCGAGATAGATTGGATCATCAACTCAGCGAGCAGTTGCAAAATGTTCACTTGTTGCCAACTACGAGGGCAGTCATCTTATATTTAGGACCGTTGTGCATTGATAGAACTATTATTGGAATGATTCCATAAGTGTAATAACATTAAATAGGCCAACATGTCTGTCAATCGAAGCCATTTTAGAATATTTCTTTTCCATTTACTGTATACTGTAATCGTAAACCTACATATCATTGCTAGACTTAATTGTCTATTGTTCTTATAGATTACGATTTAAAATGGCAATTGGCCATAATAGTTTCTCGTTGAAACCTATTAGGATAGTCACATAGGTTGTTAGTTGAATGAAATTTCACATTTATTGAGATCCTCTCAAATATGACGTCGTCAAGATGATTATGTGCAATGGCAATCATTCATTCCTATGGTATATAATGAGTCTGAGTATGGAAGTTGATTTCATTTGTTCAGTAAATAGAAGAATAATGAAAAATGAGCACAAATAGTAGAACTATACACGATACAACTAATGCCAGTGGTGGGTTATACAGTCTCCTTGATAAAAATAAAATGAGAGTCATACATACCGGTGATGGAACACAGTAAGCGCAATGTCGGCGCACTGCCGGAATATTGATTAATCATGCCCTGACTATGGGCCCTTGGAGCAGGCATACTTAACGTGATTGCCTTGTGGAACTTACGACGCCTTGGCTCGACTGTTACCACCGGCGACACGGCTACACCACGTCCAAGCAATTTTGCCGTCAAATCGGGATCAATCGGTTGTGCCTGCGAGTGGTAGAGGAAATGAGTTTGGTTAAAGAGACTAAACGGAAGAAAACCCTACGAGCTCCGAAGACACTGTGCAAACGTTTGTGAAGTCGATAGTGGATTACTCAATCGCTCACATTGTTACCACTACTCTAAATTTTTATATCTTTTTAACTCAAACATGTATTTTTAACGTAGTTGTAAATCTCTGGTCAAGATGCATCTTGGTGTCTTAGAACGTCGGCTGTTAGCGATGGCCATTTGTGTTATTTAACGATTACATATCTTACCTGAGCTTCCACTATCCAATTCACAAACATTCAACCTGCATATTACAACAAACATTCGCTGCCAACAAACACCGATTGAAACGTTTTCATATATCGTTGAACTGGCCAACATGATACAGCAAAGTTAGACGATTATAGGACCGCATATCTCAATCTCCGAAGGTCAAATCCAATATACATAATTTGAAAGAAGCAGCAACAATAGATACTAACATACAATAGAAGCAAGGCGCAATCGGCATTTTGATGGTGAATTAATTCATCACTTCTGGATACAGGCAGAAAACAGAATTGTGCGTTAGCATGGCTATAGTTCAGTTCAGGATAGCAGGAAAAAAGCTTCACAAAATCAAATACCGATTCAACGTTCAAAACAGCAAATTAATAAAAATATATACACAACTAGGGTCCTTAACTGATTCGCATTAACATAAAAAAATAGTCGTATTATCATTTGAAGAAAGACTTCACAACATCACAATATTTCGCGTTTCTAGATTCACTCTAACCTATCGTTTCAACTCCGCAGTTGCTTTACAATAATACAGCTTTATCATCTATAAATCCTCTTTTCACAAGTACTCCTATTTACATCGTGCAAGATGCAATCGATACTTTAATTGAGTGAGACTGCTCCATGTTTACACTATGGAAAAGAAGAATATTTAGGTTTCAACCAACATTTTCACTTTTGACTTTTACGAGCATCTCAAAATACCCAATAAATTTAGTGCATATTTCTTGCTGAACATGATCGGCTTTCACTGTTCCACTTGCTCTTGCTTACGGTTTAACGTTACTTTTGCTTTCTTTCCATTTTCCAAAGGCTCATTTGATAAAATGTCATTTTACTGACTACCTACTGAACAAAACTGAACCATAACTGACAAGCCAAAATTACTAATGCACAATGATATGTATCTTTTAGCGATAAACTTGTTCAACCATCACAACGAATGCTTACCACTTAGCGGTAAGCTCGAATGAGTTTTTGCAGCCCTGCCTCTATGCGTTTTCAAGTGAGTCCTTTTTGGCAAATCTTCTAAATGGTGCGCAATTGTTGGTTACACCGACGAACACACAACACACAAGCAAGAAATGAAACAATCTGGTAAATGCAGCAGCGTTTAGATTTTTTTTTCATCACATGAACTAAATTTATTGGGCACTCAAATCGTAGTTTATCGAAAGAAATGAAGGGAAAAAACGGGTATGAAAGATTCATCCGCGTCTAAATTCCAAAATAGTTCCCGTTATCCTATTTAATGGTTGGAAACCATCCCTACTCCTGCCTGCGAACATAACATATTCGATCGTACAGGGTATGGTCATGTCTTTATATTCCTTCTGTACTTTGGCTATCCTTATCCTGAATACTATTCCATACGTTAGGCTTAGTGTACCGCTTCAACGTTCAGCACCAACCCAACTCATAGTTATCGGGTCATTCTTCTTTGGTGTCATGTCGTAGGGACGAGAGATCATTGACTGTGTTTGTGGCTAGTAAGCTAGTCTTTTATATCTTGATAAAGATGATGGTTTTGTGTTGGCAGTATATGGTAAAGTATAATACTTCTTGCAGTTATTGACAAATTAAACGCATACTGTCTAAAGTTCACTTGTTATCAATTACCAAGAAAAGTATGTACCGAAAGCATCTCCTGGTAAAATACTTAAAAGAGATCTAAATACATTGCAACTCCTAGAACTGGATGGAGGCGGTTAGACAGAATGTAACAAATGGAGCGCCATTACACGATCAACTTTTGATTGTAAGTCATTGTGATTGATTGATTATCTGCTTAATGCATGATGCGTTCTCTTTTGCTCTTTCTCTCTCTCTCTCTCTCTTTCTCTCTTTCTTTCTCTCTCTCTCTCTCGCTCTCTTTGTTTCTCCCTCTCTCTCTCTCTCTCTCTCTCTCTTTCTCTCTTTCTCTCTTTCTCTCTCCCTCTTTCTT
>NC_064874.1:30239402-30289402 GCF_943734745.1 Anopheles darlingi | reverse complement strand
ACGATGCAACGTGCAGCGGAGTCAGCCCACTCTCGGTTGTAGCGCTAATGCTCGCACCATGCTTCAGCAGCAGCTCCACCACCTTTATGCGGTTCTTCTTGCAGGCGATGTGCAGCGGTGTGAACCCGTTCAGGGCGCGAGCGTTCGCATCCGCATTGCGATCGAGCAGCAGTTTGGCCACGCGCACATGGCCACAATGGGCGGCCACGTGCAGAGCCGTCAGGTAGTCCACCGTCACCTCGTCGACCGGTGCCCGGTGGTAGAGCAGGATGCGGGCCGCATCCACATGCTCACCCTGGGCCGCCATGTGTAGCGGGGCAAGCCCGTTCTTCGTCTTCGAACTGATCGGAGCGCCCCGTTCGAGCAGCATATCGACGACCTGCTCGTGACCCGACCGGGCCGCACAGTGCAGCGGGGTCAGTCCGTCGCGCGTTTTGCTCTCGATGCTCGCACCCTTCTCCAGCAACAGTGCAACCATGTTGGTTTTGCCCCACTTGGCGGCCACGTGGAGCGGGCTAATGTTGTGCTTGGCGGCGAAATTCACATCGGCCCCCTTCTGAATGAGCAGGTTGGCCATGGCCTCGTTGCCATAGTGTGAGGCGATGTGCAGCGGTGTAAAGCCCGACTTGGACGTTACGTCCGGGTTATGGTCGTTCTGTCGGAACAGAGTTGGATCGGAAGAGATGGAAGATTTGATGGAGATGGAACTTTGTGGATCGTCGGACACCAATCGATCGATTTGACATACCTCTAGCAGCAGCGTAGCAGCCTTTACATCGTCCTTCTTGGCGGCAATGTGGAGCGCCGGCAAGCGCACCTTGCCTCGGGTGTCGCTTTCGAGCAGCACGGCCACCACCTTATCGTGGCCCTGCTGCATAGCGACGGCTAGCGGCGTAAAACCATCCTCGGTGGCCAGGCTCTGGTTGGCCCCGTTCGACAGTAGCAGACGAACCACGGAATCGTGGTTCTCTTGGGCCGCCATGTACAGCGGGGTAAAACCATTCTGCGACTGCACGTTAACGGATGCGTTATGCTTGATCAGCAGCTTTACTACCTCCTCCTGTCCGGCCAGCGAAGCGATATGCAGCGCCGTGTTACCCTTCTTCGTGGCCGCATCCACCGTTGCCCCACGGGCCAACAGCTCCGACACGACGGCCACATGACCATCCTTCGACGCCAAATGCAGTGCATTCAAGCCATTCTGGGTACAAGAAAAGAAAGAGATTCTCTTTAATAAAAAACCGCGTGACAATAAGACGGGATATCCCGTTTCACTTGTGTCTGTACGGTCCATAGTGGTCACGCACACCAAACGGCACTACACACAACATAGAATTCGAGAGGGAAAACAGGCTGTTGATTGTTCATACATCAGGGTAGGGGTAGGTGGCTTTCACTTCTACCCAGTAGAGCATCATCAGGGGAAAACGGCATGCAAAGCCAAAGCCCTCATGGCTTTCACTTTCGCTGACACTAGAAACCATAACCTAACACACGCGTTGGCTATCGGTGACCGATTGTCCGACCATATCCTGCGTTCGTCCTGCGCAGTGAGTTCTTGTTCGAAAACGAACACGGCCGGCTATGATTCCCCTTTACCTGTCGATTATACGAACCACGGTAAACCCGCTTCGTCAGAGTATGCGCATTGCGCATGCCACGGAAAGTGAAACACATGGAGACGCGGAAAGGTTCATTGTGACTCAATCCGCGGTCCGCAATCTCACCGCCCAACGATGCACAGTGAAAACCGTTTTTCACAAACGGTATTCAGATGATATGTTCATGAAATTTACAATTTTTTACCAACGTCTATGCTGTTCGAAAGAAATAGGATGGAAAATAGATTGAATGGCCGCACTTACCGCATTGCATGTATTAATATCGATATTATTCTTTAGATGTTCCAACACCTTCTCCAAGTTGCCGGCTCTAGCGGCACGCAGGAACGACGTGTTTCCATCAGACTGTAAAGAAACGAAAAAAAAGTTGTCCCTTAGTAAAGCTTACTGGTTTTTTTAAAAAGGCATACAAGAAACGGAAAATCTGTATTCACAAAGAACTGAACAGTATGCTCGAATGCTTCTCAGTAGTTGTAACACACACACACAATACAAAACAAGCACACTATACTGAAAAAGCCTGGGTCTATATAAACTAAAACGCGGTTATAAATTTGACCGAATGATATAACCATTCTAAGCCTTCTCATCCCTTGAGCGACTACTTATGATCGACAGACGCACTGCAACCATAATCCACAGAAACCCAGATGTACATTTGTTTGTTCGCATTGTTCTTCTAATATCCAAAATTACGAATCCGTAAAGCAGAGGAAAACTCTATGATCACATTTACCATTTTCCACTAATCAACACTTTCACACTTCAGCACTATGGTGAGTCTATACTTTACTGGCGATTGCTTCCAAGAATCGGAATTGAAGACATGCTCTGAGCACTTCAGTCTTTCGACTGACCTGTGCTCGACCGTGACAGTGGAGTCAGGAACGCTACACATACAACTTTTGCACAAATACAAACACATAGTCACAGGATTCTCTCTCTCTCTCTCTCTTTTTCTCTCTCTCTCTCTCTCTTTTCTCTATCTCTCTCTCTCTCTCTCTCTCTCTCTCTCTACTTTTCCACAAACTTCTGCCAGAAAACTTCTCACAGGACTCGAATCGTTCTGTGTGTCTGTGTGTATGGGGAACTGCTTCATCAATCTCAGGCTCCTGCTGCTTGCCGAATCCATGCTACTACTCCGTATTCATAGGATGTGCCGACGGAGCTGTGAACCTTGGATCTTTTTGCGTGCCAACTCGGTCAGACTTCTTTGGGGTAGGCATCGATCGCTGCCTATGTCATAATGCAGTATATTTGCCGGGGGTATGCCGTGCCGGAATCTAAGTACTCCAACGCCTGGGATCGCCTCTGCACGTCGGAAGCGATTCGATGCTCCTTTTTCCTTTTTGTTGCGAAGTGGTATTCGCAATGCCGCTACGCTCCGAAATATCCCGGAGCGAGGCTACACGAAAATACCCAGAACGGACATCCTAAAACGTATGTGCCCTGTCCTGCTCTCGAAGCACGTTTTCATAGCTCGGATTTGATTACCGCTGGTGGCGTCATCGTGGCTGTCGCCCATACACAGCACATGCCGGTTGGTAGGTCCAAACTACATACATTACATCATGCTGCTATTCATACCTCAAACCGTACTGTACCACACTATGGACCGGTATCACCGTGAGCCCTAGCGATGCCATTGCCGTTGATGATGCTGATGCCAGGCTGTCTGGGTTGCACCACCATTCTCGTATGTCTGACATTTGCTCCAACGGAAACGCCGGACTTCCGAGCATGTTATAATTGTGAATAACGTCTTTCACTCCACAACGCCCCTCACTGAATTCGGACGGAATCCTTGAGTTGCTGGCTAGCTGACAGGCTAGTGAGCATACCCAAGTCGGCCATCTTGATTTCGTGGAAAGGTCAGCTAGCTGGATCGACATAACAAACGTTTTGTGGCGGCGTGTGGTTAGGAGAAAAAAGGTTCAGCAAAAAAAACGGCTATTGATCCAGTACTTGGTAGCGTGCCAAACGTGGCTCTTTAGCTGTGCTGTTATTATCAAACGGTTTCACAAAAAACTTTACTCTAAGCTTGGCTAATAAATTATCGCCAAACCAGAAGCAGCATAGCAGGTCACAAACACAACAAACCGTAGTCAGCAACCAATCGCCGCAGCCCTCCCTGTGACAAATGGAACCAATTGTAAACCCTTATTTCGATCGGATGCAATCGGTAGTGGATTCAGCTACTAGCAGCTAACCATGCCTTTTGTTGGACACGGGCCAAAATTTTGCAACGGAACTGACTAATAGCGCTGGAGCGATTGGGAATGTGAAGAAAAATTTGGGGAGGAATTGCAAGGATAGTGCAATATCCAGTAGTACGTTTAATGTATTTCAATTAGTCTGTCAGAGAGCCAATGACTGCCGACAAAAGTGTAATGCATTTGGATCCCCATTTCCAGAAGTCAATTATTCCTTCTGAATTATTTGTTCTTTCAATGCAAGCAGTGACACTTATATGAGCGTTATGCATATCGATTTCATTCACTATTGAAAGTAAAGTGAGAATATCTACTATTAATTCTTTAATAAATCAGATTAATTACTAATAATTTCAATTATCCGTCGAGCAACTCGTATAGATAACGTTTATTCATGTTTTACGCCAACCAAATGGCTTAGCTGCTGAATGTGGCAGCAAAAAACTCCACGATACGATATGTTTGCTCATAAGCGACTCCGGGCAACATAATGGGCTCGATTGCTCAAGTGAAACGACCGCACCCAAATATTGCCCCACGTTACGAATACCCAATCCAAGGCCAAAAGCAAAAGGACGAAAAACCCAAACAAAACGACCTGCCATGCCCACGTGTGTTGCTGCGGGCACGCTAGGCTCGTTGGGCGCCGCTCGCGTGAATGTCAAATTACCATATCGTCGAAGGGCTATTTCCAGCAACGCTCCATGATGGATGTCCTTAGCGACAGGGGTGGCGCTCACAGTTAGTGAATAAGAAGATCCCCGCATGTAAACCCTCGCTGATCCACAGTTCCACCTGTTCCGCTTCAGAGCATCAGTCGCTTAATCGATCCAGCAGTCGGCGGTAGACAAAGGAATGAAAAAAAAAACAACCCCGCCGAAATCAGTGGTCTTCAGGGTCCATGGAAATCTTTGATCCTACCAGACTGCCATTTTGGGGAACCCCGTCGCGCCTTGTAATGCGAAAGGAAACGCGGCTTGTGTGCGTGTCAGTTCCGGCTCGCTGCGACAACATCAAGCGTGTATTTGTGTCGACGAAGTATGTAGTCATATCATTCTGCATCACCTAGTATCTGCAGATTCTTTTCGCTTTTCCGGAGGCTAGCAGACTTCCAAAAGAAAGCTCGAATGAAAAGCGAATGCAGAGAGTACCGGCGGTCCAATGGTGTCTAGGGATGGTCCGGCTACAGCTACGAAAAGGTAGAAAACATGTCTGCATTTCTCTCTTCTAGTGTCCTGTTTAGGGTTTGTTTGCTTGTTGTATCTAATGTTTGCCCTTTGCATACGGAAGTACGTTCGGGTCAGGACCCGACAGACCTTTATCATCATCATCATCATCATCATCGTCGTCATCGTCATCTTTATCCTCGTACTCACTAACAGTTTTACTCTCCGAAATTCAAACATCTCGTCCTATCCCTATCACTACAGGATGCGGTCCCGGCATTCTCTTTTCTCGCCATTTTCTCCCTTTCCTTATCCGTACAAACACAAACACACAGCGACAGATACAGACACACACACAAACACTAACATTCTCAGAAGGGTGTTCTGATACCGACATGACGAAATATCGATCGCTCTGCGGCATAGCCGATGGTTGGCTGGTCGCACGAGAGAATTGGATCCTCCGGTCCCACCCTGCCCGTACCCGTTCGGCCAGGTCACTCCGTTTTTCCGGCTTAGGATACCCATGGCCTCGCAGAAAACGGTCCTTGCATTTTCCTCGCATACATTCCAAGCTATTTTTTATCCGTTTTCCGACATACCAAGGATACATTGGTTTGCGGCTTTATGCACCGCAGACCTCAGTGTCCATGCGTCTGCGTGTGCAGAGCGTGTGTATGATGATGCGAGAGGACACGGAAAATCGATTGTTCCTTGATATACCCTTTGCCATTATCACGTCCCATTAGGAAAAAAAAAGTGCAATAAAGTACGTATCATTCGCCTTTCCATGCCGACTTACCTGCGTTCCATTTTCCGTGACCATTGTCAAAGGTATCAAGTTAATGGGCTCGACGATCGATCCGCAACCTTCCCAGCAACCCTATTTCCTGACTTATCGAGGGGCGGAATTCTTCCAACTGTCCAATTCGGTTGGTGCAAACCTTACGACCGGACCTGTGGAAGGCCACCAATGCAACGGCACACTACACACGCACTCGCAGTACTTCTATGGCCGCACCAAAGGGGCGCTTACTTGTAGCTAGCTGCTGGCTAGGGTTGGGCAACACTTGCTGAACTTGCTACCACTAGGCGAACCGACGATTCGCTGGTTCGCAGCCTTGATTGCATAATACTTCGAGCGCTGTCGGTGAAGGGATATGGGACAAACCACTGGAAAGTGTATCGCACTGTCCTACATCCGTGTGCGCCTTGTCGGCAGTTACTTTTGCAAATAATATATCGCTTCACTGCAACACTAGCCACATTCGCTCTCTATCGCAAACGCTCTCTCGCTCTCTCTCTCTCTCTCTCTCTCTCTCTCTCTCTCTCTCTCTCTCTCTCTTTCTTTCTCTTTGGGTCTCTCTTCGCTTTTTCTCTCACTCTCGTTCTCTCTTTGTGGCTCTATATATTTATATGTTTATAATATAGACATACATTTGTATTCAGCACTATCCTAGAACCTAACCATATTAAACTGCACTAGGAAAAACGGAGGAAAATTAGTTAAGGCGGATTTGAAAAAGGAAAGAAAGATCTTATTCAAAGCACTGCAATCTGACCAAAACTCAAAGACTCGGTCGCGAGAAATCCGAAACGTTCAAAATGGCCGCAGCTTTTTCCGTTCTGGTTTACACTTGCACTTGCTGCAGAAAACTCAAGTTGGAAATGAGGGCCTGCCGTGTCCCTAACGATCCGAATCGAAAGGAAAAACACATGAACATCCTACCCGTACCGAGAAAAACTTTCAGGTGAAAAATTCTAATTCTTTGCACAAAATCTTAACCCTTTGTGGAGCCTATTTTCCGTTATCCTCTCTGAGCCTCTCATTGCGCAAAATGCGGAGAGAGTAAGGACTAGCTCGTGGGCTAGTTAGTTTGAGAAACCTTAGCCGCTACTTGGTAAAACTAGGGGGAACGTTACACGAGGGGTGTACTACCTTTAGAGCGAGAGAGTAAGAAATACATATAACTAGATATCACACTGATTTGTTTTGTGGGGGGCCTTTCGAGGAAGGATTCGCGCTTATCCGTACCGACGGTTGCCTGTAGACTGAGTAAAAATCCGTCCCGACCGGACAGGATATAGGGCCGCGTTCTCCTCCAGAGAAGCAGGACTCTCCAAGCCACGACTGCGCAGGACCACGATGGGACTTCGAAAACGCCGATACCTTCTCCCCCATTGTTCGAAAGGGCCCTCCCGGCTTTCCTTGACGCTCCTGAAGGTGAAAGCCGGCTCACCATCGCTGCGGTTGCCGGAAAACGTAAACAGCACCGTGGGATGGCACCAACTAACGTGCCAGGTCGCACAAACACAACGACGCACCGACACCGGCTAGCAGGACACGAACACATACCTATCCTGAGACTAGCCTGTGTCTGTGTGTGCGGGAAAATGGTCCGGCCTCCAGGAAAGTCCTTTTCCGCGAGTGGCACGTGCTTCGTGCAGCGCGTACAATACAGCAGGGAACACCGAGTGCATCCACCGGCGTAAATGACTTTTTTTCATTCTTCAAGGGGACGCCAGTTCCGTTTTCCACCAGACACCCACGGCTAAGCACCGGCTAGGTGGCAGTCGACTTGCACCCCGGCGAAGCGTTTATATGCTGCAGTGTGACATCATCACCGTGCGGATAGTTGGGATTCGCATTAAGCAGTGTCGCATAGTAAGCCACGGCCCAGAAGAAGAAGGGAAGGGTTCACACACATACAATCACGAGCGGGTTTGGTGCGGAAAATGAAATCATTTCCCTCTACCCTATACAGCCCCCTTTTCCGGTGTCCTTTTGGTTGTGCGAGGGGTTCGATTGTCGTGCATTACGGAAAAGGGTCTTAAACGCATTTTTCGAGATTCGTTACGAAAGCTAGGGTGAAAGGAGTCCCCTCGATCCTGCATGATTCACGCTAATTGACGTGTTTCTCGTGACGGCTCACGAGAAAACAAGTGCACTCAGGGTACGGTTTTAGGAACAATGGCACGGGAGTGTAATTATTCCAGTTTCCAGCAATGTGTGCTGGCCATAGTTAGGTGGTTAGCGTGCAGTTGGTTGCAGCGGTAGTTAATGGTAGGTTCATGAATGGTTAAGCAAATACATTTAGCTTGCAAACATTTAAAACCACATAAATCGCGAAGAACTATAATGAAGTACTCTCTATTCCATCAAGTTCAATCGGAATGGCCATCGGCTGTGAAAGCTCGAACAACCTTGACCTCTGCTACAGGAAGCTATCGGTAATGAAGTGCTCTGTTGCCAGCGATAAAGCATTCCCCATGGATCGAAGCAACAGTAGCGTGTTCGCTGAGCAGTGGCCACTTTCTTGGCTTTCGCTAGACACGCTAGTATATACGCTAGTGGTCCTGTCAGCGATAAGTATTCGTTAGTGGTGCTCCCAAGGGTGTTGCCAATGTTTCCCAACCGGCAACGCCATGCTGGGCCAAATTTATGGTGATGTACTGCCAAGGATCTGTGCCTGCTTGCTGGTGATAATAAGCCTTGCCAAATTGGCCCAAATACTGCTGCGTGTTCCGAGTGCTTTATTTGCTTCCGGTTGTGCTGATGCTGATGCGATGGCGCCACGGCAAACATACTTATTCAATATTGACCAACAATTTCTGCTGACGGTTGCTTTTATTTACATTTTGATGCAATGCATTTTCCACCGCATTTATTACGTTTAGTAGTAAAGGTCGCTCGTCGGTCATAAAGAGATGTTTTAAAGAAATGTTTAGTATGAGAATCAAAATAAGTTATGGCAGTAAAATATTGTGTATCATTAACTAGCCTTCTTATGTAGTCGTCTCAAGCACCAGAGCAAAACTGATTAAGTACTGATATTTACGAGGCCAGTTGTACGATACCATTATTGTAATATTAAAATCAATTCTAGGCAATTTCGTTCTTTCGCACATGGTACTAATACTCAGAAATTCCAACCCTATCATGTTAACACAATGACGCATATTCTTGCAACCCATGTAGCTAAAACTAAATATAAATAAAATATATGTTTTCGATAAATCATTTAAATGATTTATTCTTGCAATTTTCTACTATTACTTCTTTTTTGATGCTATTTTATTTGCTATCGATTTCCATTAATTACAATACTTCAACTAGCCATCCAAGTGATCCAAGAGCCATCTTGCCCCATCAAACAAATATTTCTCTCTGGTTTGGCAGCAAGATTTATACCACAGAACACGAACGGAAACAAATCAAGCACAACATAAATAGCACTTCAACGTAGGTGGAGGCGAGGAGGTGTGGAGACTGACCACCGACACCGCCAACCTAATCATAACGAAACGGCGCAGCTAAGCAGGCTGAGCATCTGCTCCCAATCCAATCGCTGTTCCCACCCTAAACCAACCTTCACTGTCAAACCTCTCGGTAGCGACGATTTTGTAAAGAGTAAACGAAAATAAGAAAAAAAAACATAAAAATAAACGACTCAACTTACGCCAAGGCTCTGCAACGATGGAAAGCGCTTCTTCAGGGTCAGCATCTTCAGCCAGCGGTAGCGCTACCGGTATCCCTTTCCCCAACTCTATCCTCGCACTTCACGCGCACTCGACGGACCTTTTTCCGAGGCCGTAGTCAGTTTAGCCGTATTCCGGATTTTCGCGACCTGCACACAATCGCACTAGGAAAACGCCTTAACGAAACGCCGAAACCATCCACAAAAGGGACACTATTCGTAGTCGTTGAACCCGTTTCTAGTGGGTCTACTTCCGTATTTCTCCTGGCAATCTTCTCCAACTAGCTCACTTTATCACTTCACCATGAGCATAACACTTGTTTGAGCACGTTTACTCTTGGACCAGCACCTTCAATCTACAACGAGCAGGAGGGGTTTATTGAGGATTCTATCCGAAAAAGCTGGAACCACGTAAGGCACAAGATTCCCAAACCTCTACACTGTGCACAGCTTCCGGTGCGGTCGATATTTATTCTCGTAAGCGCACCCGATCGGTCCGAGTCCGTCTGTCAACCGAAATGGACGCCTAACTGAGTGAACTAGTCCGAAAAACTCAATCCTAGACCTGGCGAACCGTCTTTACAACACACAAACACCGCGGTTTCGCTGGCCAGTGTGTGTAAGTGTGCGAGACGGTAATAAAACGGTGGCCACCAAAGCGGTGAAAACCCGACTAGAATAGTCATCGACGATCCCTGTTGCGAGTGGGGGTTGGTGTTTGGGGGTATTTAAGTATTTTCATCACCATCGCATGTCACGTCTGGTCCGTCTTGCTCATCTGGCCGACGAACGCGTCCGCGGATTGCGTTCGCCAAAATAGAAAAATAAAACCCAACGATGTTCCAATGCTCTGGGACTGAGAGTTTCAAAAATAGCAGAAACGTGTGCCGGCACCAATACGCGCCCTGTCGTGGAAAACCATCAAAGGGGAGGTGATTTCCAAATCGCAACACAACTGCGATGCAGCACGACCTCAGATGACCAGCTAGGACAAAGTTTCGTCTCGGTGGCAGTCTAGCATTGTCTAGCTGTCTAGCATTTCCATTCCCAGACGGGGCGGACTCGAACAGGAACCCGGTGACGTACGCACTTCATGTCATAAATCGTGCCTTCTACTGCTGCTGACGTCACGTGAGCACACTAATGGTTAGGCGGGAGGAATGTCTGCGAGTGCGTGAAAGCATGCCAAACCGTCACGGTTGTGCCGTGCGGTGGAACGTCACATTTTCTTTCCACTTGAGAGTGTGCGGCACTATATTCATTTGGCCAGCGACGATGGCATTTCCAAACACCGTCTCGGGGCAACAGTTTGTCGTTATTTTGAATGCGAGCACCGCCGCCACAATGCCGTATGAATGCAGCAATGTGCTGATGATGACTGGACTGATGGTAAGCATGTGAAACACGTCGTGGGGGAAGCGATGCGTGACTACAGTACTCCATCCATGAATCTTATTTGCACATCCATGTTCATTCGGAAGATTTGAAATTGAATGCATTCTGAGGTTTCTTCTCAACCGGAAATCGTCAACTGTTGATCCCTTTCCTAATCTTGTTTCGGTTTATCTCTTGAACCACGCCACACTTATTCGCCATATCATGATGACACTATTTGCTCGCCAATACAATCAAGTAGATTAGCTCCAACTGTCCCATCTTCCTATCCTAGGCTGGAGTTATTCGATTAGACTGCCAGACGAATTAATCGTCGTATTTTTTGTCAAAAAAGAATTCCCCGGCATTCTTTTGCTTTCTTCATTTCCGTGCCGCCTCAACATCCCTCTCCTAGCGAGCGTTCAAATACGGCAAACGCGACGAATGCGGACACCCAGCTGGCGCCATCGCTTTAGCAATAATTAGGTTCTCGCACCGGGTCCTTCCGTCGGACGGTTCACTCCGTCAGCAGCGTCACCGTAAATATCAATCCATTCGTGCCCGAGTGCCGGTTCGTATAAGCTAAAAGCCACCACAAAACATCCGTAAAAGCACTTAGCAGCGATGAGGGAGTAGGAAAACAGCCCGACCACCAGAAGGAGAAAGGTGACCACTAGTTGGGGATCCTTTTATGTATCTACCTTTCGTTGAAGGATCCTGTTTGGGTTTCGGATGGATCCACCCGGTACGAGTTTTACTGCACTCCGGCGGGTGGAAGATTTAGTACGCACCGGCTTCCGACCGCCAGACCAGAGCCAAATGTCAGAACGAATTTGTGTTCCGCCTCTCCTTCCAACATCACAAGCGCTACGCGGTGAACTGAACGCCCAAAAGAGCTTTCTGAGTTATTGCCGGAGGTCAGAGACCTGTAAACGGTTTAACCCTTTGCCAGCCTTATGATCTCCTTTATGGCATCACTTATGCATTTCACAGGACTTGAACCCATCGCAACGCGAACGAAAGGGTGCCGGTGAAGGGGACCAGTCACTGTCTACGGCTCCCGGAAGCCCATCACTAAGTGGTAGGATCTCTACTTCGTGCTTCGTGTAGGTCCTTGCCAGAAAGATCGTAGGATTCTGGTGGCAAAGTAAATATAAATAAAAGTCAACACGACCGAGGCGCCCAAGGGTGTTTTAGAAAAGTTTGCGTCACACCCAGCAATGATCCCCGGCTCCCTACGCGTACTTAACCACTGATTCTAGCCAGAACGATGCTATTATAAACCAGTTGAACGAACGAGTTTTGCTATGTAATCGTATGGCCTGGGCTTGTCTATCCCTTGTTTTGTAAACGTACATATGGTTGTACATATATTTGAGACATTAGTGTCTAGTTTAATTCACTACACATCAGCCTATCTTGAGAAACTCTTTTCACTCTTAGGTCTATTGTTTATCTCTCACTTTTCACAAAATGCAACTCGTTTACTCTCTCAGAAACACAGATCACGAGGCACGGACACGGGTCCGGAATGACGAAACGATGGAAAACTATTCACCATCACTCACTGTGTTACTGCAGGGCCGAGATCGAGACCAGCGTGCTCTTCATCAACGTCGTGGACCAAAACCACAACTGGCCATGGACGCGAAACGCAACTGTGGCGCTATTTTTGGCACCGAGCACCGAGCACCCACTCACCCGCCAACCAAACATAGGACTGTCGACGATTCTTGGCCATGCTCAACCCGATCGTATAGACACAGGACAGGGATGATGCTCGCTAACGTCTGTTGACGATTTTCGTTGCGCGTCCCTTGCCTCAACTGAAACTGTCAGCAGCATCCATCAAAGCAAGACGAGTTGCGATCACATTCCAGCTTATTTCAATAAACGATGCATATGTAGTGAAGCGAATCGCCAACCAACTACATTGAAGGCTAAAATTACCATTGATCATGCATCGTCTCACACTTTTTACTTGCATCCACATAAACCAGAGGCAAACAGGCCAAGTTGCTGGCGGGAAACTCGACTCATCAGACGGTGCCACTTACCAAATGGAAATGAACACGCTCGTACTTTGCTGTTGTTGCAATCTAACCAATCTGTGCCGTTGTATTCATGTGCTGCGAAATCGGATTACCGATAGTTTTATTATAGACGCTGAGTGATATGCTTCATTGGTTGGCATGTTCAATCAACGAGATATACGGTGAATATGATATCCAGATCTTGTTCACCTCCCCGGATGATCACACAATCTGCTGTCTTCCTTGAATCTTACCACACAATGCTTGAAGCTTGTATGATGTGTCCAATTTTCAGTAAACCGCTTCAAATTGCTTTCAAGTTAATTAATGGAAAGATTAGACGCAAATCATTTCAACTTATTTACACACTTTCCGTTATGCATACCGTATATATCGTGTAATAATTTCAAGAAGTTTAATTGACAAAAATAACAAAAAATTCGTTTCTATTACTAGATCTATAAATATTTCAATAGAAATTAGAAATAGATTTTTTTGTTCAAAAATGGCTCATAAGTCTCTTGTTTATCACACCTTCTAATGTATATTTTAAACAAAAGTATATTCCAGTTATTTTTGCAAAAAACCATTTATAAAAAAGGTAAAACAGTGGAACAATAAAACACTACGACTGGGGGAAAAAATAAAAAAGCAGGAGCCACTCGTTTAAACTAATTAATTTATTAAAATTAATGCCAACAGTTGTTACTGATTGAACTGATTTGCATATTTCATAAAAACACATTCCGTGGCATTAATTTAATAGAGATTAATTGGCAACAAAATTAGAAATTATCTGGCACCGCTAATTCCGCCCTGTCATGTGATAATCATTCCGCTCGTGTTATACCCAACACCACTCTTCAGATACAGAATCGTGCTGTCGTCAAGGCATTCTGATAAGCTATTTGTGGCTGTGATGCAGTGTTACATAATATGACCATTACAGCCGATACGAAGATCCTCCACCATCACCGTTTCCGATCAAACTACCAGCACGTCCCACATAAGGTCTCGCCATGCCCCACGGACTCCCGTGCAACTCAAATTATGGAAGCACATCACGAAGGCCCACTCCTTAGGGCGTCCATTTATCACCGGAGACCGCCTTCCGGTCCTGATGGTGACCCACACGGCTGCATAGTTGTAATGGCTGCAGCACAATGCCGTATCTGCTAACACCCACTGCTGGTGCTGGCTTGGAAGAAGGATACAAACGGCCACCGCAACGAGTCACCACTGCACCACCATTGTCGAACATAGTAGGCCTCGGTGGCCGGTACTTCCGTTTGCCATACAAACATCCTAGCGAAGCATATAAATTGTGTCACACATTGTCGTTCTTCACAACTCTGCTCTACGACCTCACCCCTACGGGGCGGTTTCATCGTCAGTCAGTCATGCTTCGAAGCACTATGTTCGACATAGTTGAGAAGCAATCAACGGAATCCGCACACTGACCGAACGGGGCATGGACAAGCTAGGTAATCTGATTCTCCTGCAATATGTGATTCGCTACGAACTGGATCACTATGCCCCTGCATTGGTCGTACGGCACCCAAAAGCACGCTGATCAAAACCGAGAAATCTAGGGCTCCGTTCTTACCAGAGATTTATTGTACTTTTGCGGGCTATCATTCGTGCGTGTAGCTCATCTCATCCTCGGTTCAGCTAACACATAACTATCCACTACCGATATTGAATACTCGATAGAGAATTACCATCCATTTCTAGAGCAAATTTTCTCTTCGGCTTTCTGCCAAAACAACTTTTCCTGTACCCTGGAACATTAAATAAGACGTTGGTGGGCGGTCTTTCAGGCGCCATGGAGTCCTTCTCTTCGTGCAATCGTCTACTATCTCCATTCTTTCAGACATTCCGCAAATCTTTGAAAAACGTTTCCACCACCAACCTGCAGCTCGTCAAGGTATTGAATTTGTTCCATGTTGAATAAATCTATCTTTTGCCAAATGCTCACATTGCTCTGTCTGTACTTCGCTGTTTGTTTGCTACCGCTGCTGCTGCTCGGAAGTTGAGCTTTTTTGAAGTCGATCCAAAATCAACAGCGGCATCCCATACCATACCATCTGAATGTTTTGCAACATTCGGAGACTGCGATTCTGCTACTAGGTCAACGCTGGCATAATCTATAATCCGATTAGGTATTCCGTAGGCGGCGAGCAACAAAACGTGATTGAGTGCCTTTTCGTTGAACTAACGCTAAACTATTGGGTTCAGCTGAGCTAGCAGAAGCATTTTAGTGCCTTTACAAATTGCGTTTTTCCAGCGTTTGCCGAATTGGCAATCAATCTTATTGCCCTCGATGCTCTAAAAAAAGAAAAGAACAGCGCGGATAGATCAGTGTCGGTGCTCTCGTATACTAAATCATCTGTTGAAAACGCGCCGATTACACTATATTCTTCGTTTAGGCTACCGTTCATTTCTTACGTATAATTAAAGTCACCAGTTCTCCGGTTTGGTAAATCCCCAGTATTTCGCTCACACGCAACATATCAATTACCTCCGGGGAACCTAAAGGTCGCTTTTCCAGTCTCCATTAACTAGTCAACCACCGTTTCTCAGAGCCGAGGAATGGCGATGCGGCTGTTGCGATATCGTTTCAAACTCACATTCTCCAATTATGATTCGTGCGCACGCACCTCTTGTTCGCATAAGTTCAACGACGAATACTGGATACACGACAAACAGGACCAAACAAACGCCTCCTATATCTTGGCGGTTTGTAAAGTGTGGCAAGTAGTTTCTGGATCGGAGTCCTGGGGCATGAATTGTAAAAGTTACAAGCCACATCTTTAACGGATAGTTTCCATGCAGCAGCATGGATCGGCTATAAATTTAAAAGTTTTTAATGGGATTTCCTCATATGTGTGCGTTATGATTGTATGATATAACGGTCGCATGGCCATGAGTGTCGTTTAAGTCGCGATAAATGCATTGAACATTGCATTGAATTGATCCAGTATGTTTTAGACCTAATATGTTATAGAAATGTTTACATATATTTATCAGCTATGTATCTGCTTTGTCAGAACATATTTAAGAAGCTAAGTTTTATAAGTAGTACGTTCAGTCTTCCATTCACTCGTTAAATGCGTATCAGAGACTTGTTATATATATGTTCAACTGATATCAGTGCAAACAACAAAGGATGTTCTCATACGAAACACAAGTGTTTCTGTTTCGGCACAGGATAGCCGAATTATGATTCGTTCCAACAAGTATGATAGCTTCATTTCGTAAAATAGAAAGCAGTATATTGTAGGCGATCTTAAGCAAAGTTTACTTACGCTGGAATGATGCTGCCCATGGCTGTGCCCGTGATGGCCGCTGTGATGTTGATGGTGTTGATAATATTGTATCGGCATGTGCTGATAGTATCCTTCCACATGCTGATAATGTGGCTGAGGATGGTGCGATTGATGATCGTCGGTCTTTGGTGAGAGGGGCAGATGATGCGGTGGTTTGTGCTGCGATGACCCCTTACTGTTCGATATCTCCCGGCTAGCACTGTGCACTAGCGATGACTGACCATGGATGTGCCCGTGGCCGTGGCCATGGTGTGCCGTTGGAGGGGACGGCATGTTGTGGCCACTGTGTGGCAAATGCGACGAATGAGATATTCCGACCTGGTGATGATGCCCTGGCATGTGCCCCTGGGACGCTTCGATAAGCGTCGGCTGAATATGTGTCACAAACTGAGCCATTTTCGCACCCTTTTTTTCGGCACCTTTACTGGTTCACTTTCTAGCTACTTATCGCCTAGCTGATTACTTAAAATTAACAACATCCAACTACACCGCAGAGCTAGGAACGACTTTTTTTACACTTTTTTTCCTTTGCTGAACATTCAAAAAGTAGCACTATCACTTATAATGAGATACACCACACACTTTTCAATGAAAAACTCGCGACACTAGATGACAAGCACTCGGTGGCAAGCGGCAAAGTTCTGCAAAACAAAATCGATATTTAATAGAAAATTAGTTACACTATTGGCGCAAAGACAAGTGAGTTCGTGACGTAAATGAGAAGCAAGAAAGTAAGCTATTTCCAACTAGGAATCATTGCAAAGGCACGATAATGTGTACACTAACACGCCAAGCTTAACTGAACCAACTGTAGTGTAAAAGAAAATGTTTATCTGACGATTTTCTAGCGCAAAACGTGCAATTCCATTACCATAACCGTCCATGTCACGCACAACAAAACGAACCAGAGAGACAATTGTGGGTGACCAGAGTATCAGCGAACGAATGAACGCTGCTGGCGTATCACTAAACGGCTGGCCCAAAATGCCCTACAATATCAAACTCTATTAACACCGAGCGTCGGCTACCTCCATAAGAAGTGGAGCCAAAAGACAAAAAAAGGAAAAACCGACGTCTTGGCGCCAAGCGGCTGATGCCCTTCTTCAACGGTGGAACGCATACACGCCACCCACCCGGATCCTGCGCCGGACGAACCTTCCACTCGGCGCTCACCACCCAGTGTGTCTCCTCTACATGACCTCTAGCAGGAAAACTCTTAACTCCGTCCCCTCGATTCGCTACTTCACGTGACCCACAAAAGGGATGCGCCCGATGATACGTTGCGCAGGACCGAGTCACAGGACCTGCTTCGGCAGTCGCGCGTCGTCCGTCTCGTATACGCGTGCAATGAAACGCAACGTGACACAACATCCTGGTCCGATCCAGACACTAGCCCGTTAAACCGAACGTCTGGCTCCGTTCGGGCGTTCGACGCCTCGTGGGCGCGTTATGCAGACCAGGGCAAGATGGGGCGAGGTAATAAAACTTAATTTGACTCATAATCATGGCCTGGTTGCTTCTATTGGCGTGCGGCTTCATTGTTGACACGCCAACAGCTCCTAATTGGGTTTTGGCTTGGCTAGCGTCGACAGCACGGCCTCACTGGCTGCGTGACAGAAGATCGTTTGCAAATTGCTACAGACGACCAGTATCGCAGTCGACCTGCACGGTGAAACCGGAACCAGTGTATTTCTGAAGGGGGATGAACGGAATTTATCGTTCGGTCTTAAGGTTTTCATTGTTCACCTAAGAAGTGGATTGAAGACTCGAATCACTACAAACTTTGTATAGAAACTGCGCATGTCATTTTCTAAAAGTAGCCGTTGTCTGTTAAACAGTGAAGCTTCCATATTAAACGCCGAGTACTTCAACTGTGCTCATGAGCATTATGGGTTGCCGGATATCGCTGAGGAAGCTTCGTCAAAACCATGCAACGTAAGAAGAAGATTCCAGCACTTTATGCCTCAATGAAAACGCTTAACCAAATGAAGTTTTAATGAGCCTGACACTGACGGGTTTGAGCGCCGGATATGCGCGGGTGGCGGTCCCATTACGTTAAACTCGACATCTATAGCTCCCTTATCCGATAGCCTCATCCCATAGGCACGTTAATGGTCACATACGGCCCCGAAAGTGCTGTTGTATCACAGAGCAGGCCAGCAAACTGGCAAATTGATCGAATTTGAAGGAATCGGGCATTGGACCGTCATCTAAATCCGGTGCTCAGTGCCGGGGATAAGTCGGCAAGGATATGCATGAAAACGGATGCAGATAGCAGGAAGCCAGCCAGTATCGTCCAGGGATCCGGATCATTTCGTGACTTTACCGAGCTTCCGGTGCGACGAGGATGATGATGATGATGATGATGATGATGATCTAAATTTAACCAAACCGCTCGATCCACATGATAGCACATTTATGGTCGTACGATTTAATTAAAGTGCTGAGCAAGCAAGCAGAAACGATGAGCAAAGCGGAATCTCATTTCACAGGGATAATGATTATCGGACAACTGAGTGCTGCCAGCACTAAATAGGATGGCTGGCGAGACGAACAATGAAATTGATTTCCAGACTCAGGGGCCAGAAATGTTTAATAAACATACTTATTTGGTGAACTACGGTTAGAAAGACTGTAGCTTCGTCAGCATCGAGGATTCGTAGAAACTAATAGGAAATTAGAAACTAATAGGAAGAATTCATAGAAACTAATAAGAAATTATCTCTATTAATTCAATGTTTCGTTATACATATGGCCGGCACTGATAGTATTTTCAAGCAACAACTCAACAAAATACTTCATGCTTTTTATTCAAATATTGAGGAATATTTTAAAGATGATGTTAACGTTATCGTCAGTCCGAGTTGAAGTGCGCCTACATTAATTGGCATCATAATGAATTATAGAGTTCCAGTACAAACCATTTGAAAAAAACCACTATTGCATCACACGGTCCCTTGATATAACACAAATGATCGTATAACTGACTTCCTCTTCAGCATGACATTCAAAAACGGTTTCATCATTTCTGCATAATCATTGCATTTTTTGGCTAATGGTGATAACATCATTCATCTTTCAACAAACAACCTGAGCATTACTGCTATTAGAATTTTACCCAACAAAGAGAGCCGTAATCCGCTAAGCGAAAGACAGCATCTAAACCACGGAATAACCCCCGGAACCTGTTTGGCGCCAATGTATGCAAAGTGAGATGTGCGACGAATCGGTACAAGCAAACAACGACATACAACAACATAGAATTCCCAAACCTGAACGAATGCCTCACGTTCTGGTGAGAGCCGCGGATTGCAAGCTTCGCATAACACCGGCCGCTAGCCAATGGAATTCCCGCATTGCCGTGAGCATCACGCGACCAGCCCAATCATCTATTCGGGCGATCCTAGCACAGATAAGCCGAGCCGAAGCAAATGAGTTGAGCAAAGAGCATCGAAGAACTCTAGAAGACGTCATCGTGAACCTAGCGGAATTAGCACCACTGGACAGCGGTACTCTTGCACCTTGGAGCTCCATGAGGTGACCCCAAACATGGCCCTCTCTCTATCAGCCGTGTTTCTTTATCGCTCTAGCACACGCACGCACATCCCAACGGCGAGGGTACAGGAGATGCGAAAACAGGTTTACCTCCAAGCAGTTCATCTTCCCGACCGTCAGACCTCCGGCTCCAGTGGGAACAGCGATCTGCTCCCGAGCCAGTAGCCGATGTACCTTCGACAACTTCACAACGACACCGGCAACAGCTTCCAAACGGTGGCCAGTATTGAGTGAAATGCCGACAAACAGTGAAATGAAAAGCCTATTTGTGTTTCTGGCACTAGTGATTACCATCGATCAGCTGCACGCCGCAGCTGAGCAGTGTACGTGAAACGATTTATCCGTTACGACAAGCTTGAATGATGCAGATCACTTGGAACGTTCTCAAATGATTCGCTACCTTCCTTTATTCACCCGACAGATCTCGCCAGCTGTCAGACTCCGGACGGGGAGGCCGGAACCTGTGTGCTGGTACGCGAGTGCCCGTTCGCTCTGGCCGTGCTGAAGAAGAAGGATCACTCCAACAACGATGTGCGCTATCTGGAGGCGACACGCTGCGGTGAGCTGGGGAAAAAGGTTTTGGTCTGCTGCAATGAACCGAACGTGACGCAAACATCGGAACCGGTCGATGCGGAAACTATTGCCGAGCTGGTTGAGAATCGGTTTGGTACGCGGGAGCAGAAGCGAGATCTGCTACCGCCGGTCTGTGGACAGCAAACCGACGGTCGTCTTATAGGGGGCGATCGTGCCAACCTGTTCGATTACCCCTGGAACGTGTTGATCCAGCATCGAACGAAAGGTAAGAAGTTTAGTTAATAGCAAAGAAATACCGTGGAGCATCTCTTTTGGAACTTCTTCGATAGAGAGAGAGAGAGAGAGAGAATATAAAGAAGGTTGATTGATACCGTTTTGCAGATGGAGAGCCTCGCTTTCACTGTGGAGGTGCTTTGATAAACAATCGCTACGTAGTCACCGCGGCTCAGTGCATAATGAGCATGAAGAAATCCTGGACCATGTGAGTAAGATTGTACGGAAGCCATCAAACGGTTCTAATGCCATCTCGATCTCTCCATGCCAGCGCGGGAGTTCGTATCGGTGAATCCAATATAGCTACGAATCCCGATTGTTTCTATGAACAAGGCGATACGATCTACGACTGTGCCGATCCGGTTCAGGATATCGCCATCGAGAAGGTAACGATACCAGAAAACTATACCAGCGTCACCGGTACACCGGAAGTCAAGCACGATATCGCACTAATCCGCCTAGCTCGGCGGGTTGAACTGAGTGAAAGTGTCGCACCGATTTGTTTGCCGGCTGATTTCAAAGTTCAAAACGAACTGAACGCTATCTCACCAAGTCGCTTTATCGAAAGCGGTTGGGGCAAAACGATTGACGGTAGGAGCCATATCCCGATGGTCAGCGTTCGCACTTTTTGCGAGCGAATACTAACGAACACCTATCCGTTCTGTTCTCTCTTTGCATTTCCATTTATGGTGTTCTGAAGCGGCTGGTAGTGAGCATAAGATGACCTTTTCTTCCGAGGCGGTGTCACAGGACGAATGCCGTCAGAAGTATCCCCATGCTCACTTGGACGATGGACACATCTGTGCCAAACCACAGCGAGAAGCCGACACTTGCCGGGCGGACACGGGAGGTCCACTAGCGATCCGCCATACCAACGGTACCCTATATCTGGTAGGTGTGGCAAGTGTACGAAAACAGTGTGCCATCACCGGGGAGCCTGCAGTGTACACTAATGTGGAGCGTTATGTTGATTGGATCATCGATAATCTCGAACCATAGAGATTCCTTTACGTTTGCGAATGGCCGAAATACCGAAGTGTATAGGATCGGTTCACAAGGGGTTATGCTTGAAGTTGAGCCTCTATACCAAGTACTATTATAACGGAATCACGACGAAAAAATAGGTACAAATAAATGTTACAAAAATATCAAAAACCGACGTTTTAGTTATGCGACACTTTTGCATTAATTTAAGGTATCAGAATTAAGTAATTTATCCTAAAGTAAACCTGACATTGGTTTTTGAAACTGGTGATAATCGTGCTTAAAAAGAGCATCCTTTTTGTATTATTCTACCAGATTTGAATTATTGAGCCCGCTACTAGTAATAACTACTAAACTGTGTCCACCTAATCTTCAGCGAATAACATTGCATGCCATTTAGAAAAATTAAAAAAAAACTTAATAAGATGTTTGCCGCTGTTTCCAGATGATCCTCAACTGTTGCCAAAAACAGTAAAGCTTCAACAAATTTGGGATGAAACAATGTTTTGGTAATTCCAACAAATCTATGAAGCTCGGCGAAGATTCCCATAAAAACCCTCGTTGAAACTCCACCAAAAGGAAAGATTAACCCATACACCCGTAGCGCCATTGAAAGATCCAATTTCAACTAGCTGCTTTTACGACGCCTTAACCAAAACCGTACAGGCGGCAACCTTCACAATAGATACGAAACGATGGACGAACGATGACGGCCTGTTGAGGTTAAGGTAAACACTTGATAGGCGTTAGTCCTCCCCACCCTGCTGCCCCTACCTTCACCTCTAGCCGCATTTGACTATCCATCAGGACGATTAATTTCACGCGCGGTATGGTGAGGATTGTTTAACATTTCGCGCTACACGATCTGTCATTAGGGAAGGCTAAAATCATAAAGATGTTTCCGCAGGATGTTGCCCCACGCGCTACTTACCAGCCAGCCTACCGGAGAACCCAGACCATCCAGCGGAATCCCCGTGAAAAACAAACAGCTTCAACGGCCACGAGATGAAGTCAATCACGTTTATTAATTTTCACCCCGGGTATACGGTTCTATTTTCGTAGCGACGAACAAGAACGGCAGTCGGCCGTCACCGTTACCGTGTGTGCTAAGTATGTTTCACAATCAATTTATTATTTTTCCACTCACGGGCACCACCAACCATTCACTTAACCAGCTTCGCTCCGGATAAGCACCGGCACGCCTCACCCGATAATGAATTTATTTTAACTTTCGGCGACCTTTAACGATAATTCGATATGAAACATACACTGATCCCCCTCCCGGAAACACCGCACCAAAGCGGGACAAGAGCAGGATTTTTGGACTCGCATCAACAGAGCACTCGCGCATCGCTGGTAACCCGAGAACCTGCCAACCACACACACACACACATGCTGGCGGAACCAGCAGGAGGAGATAATGAGCGAATCCTAAACACCATACGCCTTCCTTGCTTGCTGCTCGTGTGCTCATAAATCAGCAAAATGGCGCTGGGAAATGGCCATAGCGTATCATCCTCAGCCGCATCTCCGGTGTAATGAGCGCCACCGTTCGCCGAACCAAACCAATCCGTAATCCGAACCAGAAAGCTATACAAACGCTTCTAATCTAATCCACCGAAAGTTATGGCATTTTCCGCTGGCATCGACAGGACGAGTGTTGGAGAAGGTGGAAACAGGATGTGTCAACGCATCAACATGCCAAGGCGGGATTGAGAGCTGGAGGATGATTTTCATTTCTGTTTTTTTTTTCAATTGAAGCGAAGTTGAGGGAAGGAGAACTTCCCTAAACGCCCCCGGCAGATGCCCTTGGTTTCCTCTTTTATGCAGCACTTCAAATAAACCACAACCTCACGCAAAGGCAAAGATCAGGAAGACCTGAAATGAAACCCTATTTCAAACCTCCTTCACTCCGATCAACCATCATCTAACGGCTTGACGTACGCCGTGGAGTCTAGACGTTCGAAACGCAAATTCCAAACGTCTGCTCGGGTAAAGATTTTGCTCCAGGCACATCGTCTTTACTTTCATCTCTTTCCGCCGTCGATTGGTGGTTTCTATAGGGTCGTGCTGAAAACATTCCTTAACCGCTTTCACATCCAACCGTTACAACGGTCGTCCGAGCGACTTTTTTGGATACTTTCTACAAACTTTCATCAGCAGCTTGTGTCGCAAAAAAGTTGTTTCACAAAACCGCGTATAAGAAAGCGGCTTGGGAGGCAGAACCGTTCCAGTCTTTCCCTATCTAAACACAGCTTTTCATGTCCTGGGCGTGTGGCTGTGTATACAACGCAGCACCGGTGGTCCCTGGGCGCCCTTCGGCCTTCCCATGGGTCGAACCTTGGGATTCGTCATGTTTGCAAAGCTCGGCAACCCAGATATGGGTTTTTAAAAACTTTTCCAACAATCCGGAACCCCTCCCCGTGAGGGGGCTTTGGTCAACGAATCTCGGGGATGCCGTGCCTGTATCTGCAGCGTACGAGACGGGCAGCGTGAGGTCAGAGGTTTTTCATTAAGTTGCCCCAAATCCCTCTTTCCGTTGGTTCGTTGGTTGGTTGGTTGGACAACTAATGAACGGCTGGCCTCAAATGGTTCGTTAATGGTGGTTGTGGAAACGATCTGGCTAGTACATTTTTTATTCGTTCCAGCAGGATTTCCGAGTGCTGCCGGACGTCGCGTTAGATTATACGAATTAACGAATTAACAGTCTCCGATATCAGGTGTTGTGCTTCACATATCTCACACAGCAGACACGACTAATAACACACCCCATTCTTAATGCACATCCCAATCACAAGAGACCACACTGCCACTGGAAACCAAACACCTGAGCTCCATCCAACCACCCCACCGTTACTCACTCACCCGCGCACTCACCCTTGGTAGCGCGTCCAAGAACGCCCGCACGCACGCACTAAACGTTACAGCACAAACAGGGAAGAATGGCGGAAGATCACTCACGGTCCGAGTACGAAGACGGAATGACGACTACGGCGATGGCGTCGGTCTAGCGACCCACCAGACGATGACGCGACGACGACCACGACCACGACGACGACGATGACGATGACGATGGTGATGCTTCTGGCGTCCCCCAAAAACCCCAGGATGTTTTCGCTGCTTACACACAGCGGCACGCCAACACTCCGGCAACGATTCCGCCAACCTCGCCCTCGTCGGCGCCGTAGTCGTGTTTGGTTGTCGACATGCACATTTACAATCGTGCGCCAGGGGATCCACTCCGAACGTCGCGTCGGCTTCAAGCATGGCTCGTCGTGGGTTGTTCGCCGTTGTTGCAAGCATTACAATCGCAACGGAAGGGTCCCGGCCAGCTGGTCGTTGCGTGCTTCATAGTACCACAACCAGCGTGGGAGGGTAGCTTATCGGAAAAGAAAACACTCACCATCGCACGTTGGTGAAACAGACGCCTTTCTCCATGAAATGTTGCATTGGCCTGTGCGACTGCAACTATTTTGCGTGTGGATTCAACACGGGGCACGGTACGGGACAAGTAGCAGGAAGGGCTCGCCTCGAAAAAGGGCGGCGGTGAAAAACCACGAGAATCCCGTGGAAATCGGATTAGGCCTGGTGCCACTCGATTCAAGCTCTGCAATCGTAATAGGCTGGGATTTCGGTTTTCGGCCGCTACAGTGAACGCTTGCTTTGCCTTTTCACGGTTCTCACGTTGATCCACTCAACTGTAGCTGCTGATTGGCACGAGCAACTTTCGATACCACGTGACCCGACTGTGAAGCGGAAAAAAGGGCAAGGGATACGTTGGTCGTGGTTGTGAATTCCTTTAGTTATTTTTTTTTGCTATAACAATATCATTTTCTTCAATGTTGTTTATTGGTTTGCTAAGCATACGCAGAAACAATTCAGAGACATCGGATTGGTAACGTAAACACGTGTAACACCCGATGGAGGCGCCTGGCCGTCGACGTTTTTTTTCTTTTATGAAAATGCTTTTTTGGCAACCGTCCCGGAGTCTCGGGGTTTTATGAATATGTATACAAAGCTTAAAAACGTATCAATCCCGATACGCCTTTACCGCGATCCCTTGTATACATTTAATGGGTTCTATTCGATATTTTCGAAAGAAAAACATCACCGCTTTGTCGGCGGAAGGCGCGAGTTGAGAGACTTACAAGCAAGGAAACTTTCCTGAAAGTTGTACTGTTTTTGCTGCGAGGACGAGCGAGCCAAAACATTCCAGCATCATCACATGACCCGCCACTGTGAGGCGCATTTGATCTTTCTTTTCTTCTCACTCCCCTACCATGAGGTTTTTGCCTGAATTGATGTAACCCATAAAGTGATAGACGTCCCTCGGATAAAGTGTGACCTGCCATTGTCGCGCAACAAAACCAACTCCGGAAGCACGAAGCGTTCTCCCGGGTGTAACCAAACACGAATCCTTCCTCTGTCGTCGAAGTCCGGTCCGTGCGTGTATGTACATCGTAACCGAACCATCGGTTCGTTCGTGCGCCGCGAATAGCTGACCGAACCAGGTGACCAGCCCAGCGTTGTCCAGCTGGATGGCTTGCTTGTCTGATGTTTTGTTTTTTGTTCTTATATCGTTACTTATACGTAACGAAATCAGTTGCATTCGCAGGGTAACGGCTTTTGAGGCGTTTCGAGCACCCAGCAGTTGCAACTAGCTATGCTGCCTGCCACGGAACTCGTGATTGAGAGATTTATGCGTTTGTAGGTTGCGTTTCTCTCTTGGCCTCTGCAGTGGTAGAACGTAATTCACTCCACCCAATCTAACCGGATAGATATAACTGATGCGATGCTCTACTTCCTACGACCGCGTGCCTTGGTGCCCGATCTATGATTGGGACCGTAAGGCGAAGTGCTGCACTAACTGCAGACTCACGAAGGTCATTTGTAGGTTACGTAATGTTATCGCGTTATCGGTGCGCCTTCGCAAGCTAGCACCACTCCAGCGTAGCACGTACCTACCGCCGTACGCATGTCTCTGCAAGCAGCGCGCAAAAGTTTCCGCCATGCCCTAAACTTTGGAGAAGCAGTTGGCAAAAACCGCACACGTACGGCCCTTTGGTTAGCTTCAACGGCCGATGTAGCTATTTCGAATGCTTATAGCAGGGCTTTCTATGAGATTCTTATCGCTCGGCAAGTAGCTCCCTTTGATAGCGTTCCTGTACAACAACGGACTGATTAACATACCACCTAACCATATTGATTCCAAGCAATTGCAACTAATTGCTTTAGCAGACCACAACCTCCAAATAAAGCAGTTTAGTGTTTTAAAATTTTTTATTCACTTTTCGCTTCTATTTACAGCATCTCGATTTGTTCATGAGTACGTTCAATGCGCACATGGTTCCGTGGCGACAGACTGCGACAGCGGCTTGGATGAACTCACCCCGTGGCGCCAGCATATGGGTTTTGACGACTATATTGTCAGCTGCTATACTGCTCCATACTGTCGCTTTCTGTCGCTACATCATCATACGATTTGCCCAGAAAAGGCTGTTCGTACCATAGCGTGAGTCATCCGAGCAACGAACGCTTTTTTTGCCAACAGCAGGAAGTATCCTCGAATACTCGGGGTGAAGTGAGGAAATAAATGGCATGGCATACACACTATCTACTCGCTGGAGTACGCAATTTGTACAGTATGCTAAATTTACATACGTTATGGCTCGATGGCACACCCAAAAATACTAAATTGAGGCGGCTCTAGCAGCGTACGGTCATGGCGTACCGTTTACAATCGCCACGGTTTTGATTGCATTGGCGACGAAAGTCCCACAGACAAATAAGAAGACAGACAGGCTTGATAGTGATTGTTCACTTGAAGCGACCGATAGAATAGTGCAGACCGCTATGGAACTATCAGTTCACAGTTTGAATTCTTCCCACAGAAATAAAGCCAGCTGGTCCTTTTACACGAACGTGGTATTAGACGGCAGAAGCTACTCATGCAAAAAGACCAATTGTTCTGATAATAAGGAGCCAAAGTGATAAGATATCAGATGCTTCTGAGAAAGTAAACGACGTCGTGAATGCTTTTGCACCGGCACAAACTTCTCGCAACCAATGTAAACACTCCACAATCCAAGTGCATTTGAACTGCGACCCGCACACTACAATGTGCGGTTTTAGCCATCTTTCCAAGGGGTCGTCCTCGCGCACACCGAGGACACAAACCCCTTCGAAGCTTTTATCATATTCTTTTCTGTTTTCTTCTTGTGAATGAATTGAGATTTTTTCTTTTTGTTTGTTGGAAAGAGTCTAAAGGAGATTGGTTTAGGGTAAACAAATAACGATATTTGTTCTTCCAAAATAGTTTTATGGTTATATCATAAGTACTGAGAGTCACATCTACCATAACCTTTGAAAGTTTAAGCAAAATAAAAACAGAGTTCAATCGATGCCATTTCCATATTTATGTATTTCTAAAACCTGATTCATATATAATTTTACTAACAATAAGTCTAACTAATAGCACTTTGCATTTATCTTCAATCATTATTTGGAGTCGGAGTAATTGGATTACAAAGAAATGTTGATTAAAAGATTTAAGATTGGGGCGAGCATTGGTCGCACTGCGTGTTCACTTCTTGCAACGAGTGTTTCGGAAGGATCAAGACGAATTATCTTTCGCTATTCATCGTTTTGTTTTTCTTTATAGCTTACGGATATATTTGCCTCACTATTTGACCTCCAAAGAGACTTGTTCACATCAAGATTACCGAAACCTAAAAAAAATCAGGAATAAAAGCATAACTGACAGTTTTACTTTTTTCGTTCCACGCTAATAAAACTGACCTATTTGAGACAAGAATATAAAATGTTTTACTGTCTTATTTCAACTATATTAAAGCCCATTGAAAAAGCTCATTTAAAACGTGCTGTAGCATATTCGATGAGCAGTATTAACGTCATTTTTCATTGATATTGTTCACTAAAACTACTGATAGGAATGATCCATCTAACTCGTCGATTCAGTAATCTCTTGTCTTGTCTTATTACCGTCATTACAGCATCGTCATAAAATTGCTGGTGATAGGAAATGGCCCTGTACGCAACAGCAGTATAGCAGAAATAGACAAACTAATGGAAGATTTCTTTTATGGTTCAACTTTATTTTAATAATATTTTCACCGTGCGTGGGAAGCTAATGGGTTGAGCGTTTATTCTCCTATTTGACTAAATGCACAATATTGCAACCTTACATATTAAACTAAAAAAGAACAGAACGTTGGTAAATCATCTATTGCACTGACCTAGGGATGATACATTCGAAGTAAGCACACATTTATAACTTGCATGTAGCGTTCCCACAGACATCGGATATCCTGATTATCCCGTGGTACCTCCAAATCCAGCACACATTGCGTAAGACACTGCATGAACTGTTGCACCTGATCACGCGTCCAGCCATTCTGTTTCCACGGTTCAATCAATCGCTCAGTTAGTTCCACAAACAGTAGCCGCATCTCCCTTGTCCGATGCAGATTGCACGCCAGCAGTATGATTGCACGATAGTAGGTACGGAAATTGCTGTCAACTTCCTGGTAGGCCCGCTCCAGTAACGTTGGCTTTAAACGTATAGAAACCAAGCTGAAAGCAGTGTAAGATCGATCCATCATGAATACGACCCGCGATTAGATCTTGATGATACACACTTACTGTTTAATTTCTTTCTCTTTATCTAACAGGTAGCGTATTTCACGTAAATCAAGCAAAAATTCCTTATCCATCTCGGTGTCCAAATAGTCGGCTCCCGAATGTTGGTAAGTGTACGTCCAGAAAGTCATTAGAGCCTTCAAGAAGAAAAGAGGAAATTGATGTTTGTCTACCGTCCCTACTATACCCTATCGAAACCATGGTTCCATTACTCATTCGCTCACCTGAGAACATTCGTAAAAGTCTTTAAAATTAAGAAACTGCAACTTTCTCTTCGCTGTTTCAAAGCGCAAACAGGCAATGAACACGACCGCCGCGTACTTCTGGGCCAGCTCTTCCGGCAGTATAAACTGCTGCCGGATGTTGTGCGCAATATTGCCCTGCGTTTCCTCGACCGCTTTAAAGATGCGTTTTACATTATCAAACTGTCTCCGACAAGACTTGAGCCTAACGCCCGTCTTCTCCGCCACCTCGTCCAGATCTTTGCGGTTTCGTGAATTGAACTTCTTGCCAAATAATTCTCGCGCAACGGTGTCGTCTAGCGAGTAGTACCGGTCGATCAGCAGCGAACGATCCTGCGGCCCAATCTGAAAGGTCGGCTGCTCGGCCAGCTTGGGTGGTGAATGAAGAAACTTCTCCAGAAGGGCGTACGTGCGATAATGGTCCTGCACATCGGAAGTGATCAGCTGATGTGGAACGTCCGCAAACATTCCGCCCTTCTGTTTGAGCAACGTGACGGCATCGGCAGCTAAAAGAGCGAGAAGGTCCATTAACGAACATACGAAAACCGGCTATCGCGTGGAACCTACAGGAATATCCTTCGACCCATAACTGGAAGATTTCGGGGTCGATGATCGTGTAGTTGCTGATGAAAACATCTACATGGACGTCGGTGAACAGAGCCATATAGACTAGGAACTTTTTAGAACGAAATCCTGCCGCAACTCTTCTTCTTCTTTTTCAGTCTGTTCGTTCCGTTTGGTATCGCCAATCCTTGATATTAATTGCAGGACCCTGCAGGATTAGCAGGGTTTCCGCGGGTTTCCCTTCGAGACAACCGGATCTCTGCCGAAGATTTCTGTACACTGTGGGGTTGATTGTGAGAACAGTGATTGCTTCTCGGAGCCGGAGCTCGATAGATCGTTTTTAGGTAAAGGGAAAAGATATGGTAGGATCCTTTTCCGTGGTTTCAATTCCGTCTTTTTGGAATTCTTTCGCGCTGCGGTTTTTCGCAGCTAACCAAAACAACAGTTTTTCTAAGGGTGTTGTCAATTTTTGCTCTGTTGTTTTGTCGAAGAAAATATGTTCGAGCATTTCAATTTCAAGAAAAGCCCTATTATTTGCCCTGGCTATTAACTGTGAAGAAGTTTATTAAAACTTTTCGATTCGACAAAACTCCAGAAACCCTACAATAATACGGCTTATACTACGAGGCCCTGATTCAACTCTGAAGAAAGATTACATCATCCGCTATGATACTGCAAGTGCCGCGCTGTTTTCCTTCCTGATCCGTGATCTCGCCATATGTAATTTTTCCCGTTATCATAGTTCGTTGGCCTTTTTTCAAATACGACATTACTGCATCGCGAAGTCCTGGCTTGAACACGACGACGCGATGCCAGTCGGTTTTCTGCATCCAATCTCCCGATTCGTACCTGACCGCAAGAGACCGCATAACACTAAATTTCGCATCTCAAGATATTCGACATCAAAACTTACTTGTAATTCGAGTGCGTGGCCACCGAAAACATGACCACTGGATGATCTTCATTACCTCGCCGTTGTGGGTCCGCTCCTACTCGTCCCAAAAGCGTTACAGAATTCACAGCTGCAAAGAAATAAATCCAACCTTAATGAGTAAAAACGCTAAGGCATTCCGAATCGTCCCGGACGTTCTTACTCTTTTCTATACGAGACGGGTCGGTGCAGTAACTACGGTACGTTCCATTACGGAGCAGTGTTTTAGCGACCTGAAACATGGAGTACGAACAGTAAATGAGTAAGCGAATGCAGAATGCTAATTAACTTAATACTTACGCTGGAAAACATTCTCAAAACCACAAAATGCCTTTATTATTAAACAAGTGCCGGCAAAAATTGCCGCCCAGCGATCTGTCAATTTCTCTTCGTTCCGTTACCAAAGGGTCGAAATTTTCCACAAAAAAATGGACTTGGAAGCAAAGTGGTTTACCGCACTCCGGTGGAATAGTATATTTGCAAAGCAGCTTTACTGCACTCAACTTCACATTAATGAATCTAATTTCAACTTCTTTTTCGGCTCGTTGCTTTTTAACCTTTTTATATCCTTTTTTTCCTCCGTCTCTTCAGAATCGAGCGGTCGTTTCGAGCCCTGTTGAAAAAAAAAATAAAGTTAAACATTAAATTTAAATAGCCGTGGCCACACGGGGCGAAAACTCTAGCGCAAACGAAAAAATTAATGCCAAAACGTTTACTCTTGCCGTTTACATGCTGTCAAACGATTATTGGTCCGTGGAGCGTAAAACCTAGCGTAAAAGCTTTTTGCAAACGGTAGGGCTCACAATATGTTCTTTTTGTGGTTTACATCGACAGTGAGTGATCATTGCTAGTGTATTCAATCCTTTTCTTCAAAAAAACGATTTAATTTCCTCAACCCGGCCATGTAAACATATCGAAGCGAAAACATTTTGGCATTAATGTGCAAATTTGCGCGCAAATTTTCGCCCCGTGTGGCCACGGCTATTGAATACACTAGCAATGATCACTCACTGTCGATGTAAACCACAAAAAGAACATATTGTGAGCCCTACCGTTTGCAAAAAGCTTTTACGCTAGGTTTTACGCTCCACGGACCAATAATCGTTTGACAGCATGTAAACGGCAAGCGTAAACGTTTTGGCATTAATTTTTTCGTTTGCGCTAGAGTTTTCGCCCCGTGTGGCCACGGCTAATGGATTGGCTAATTTGTGTGCATAAATCATACCGTTTCAACTGTCGGATTTAAGGCGGCAAATACAAAATTACGACTCTTGGCCGCCAAGGCGGTGCTACTTCCTTCGACATCCGGATTGGCTTTTGACAAAGTAGCAATTTTGGAAAGCGTTTCTTCATCACGCGACAGAAATGATGCTTTATGGCCCTGCAAAGAAAACAGATGGATATATCCGGAATCGAATGGATCCGTTGGGGCTTCAATCGGTTTCTTTAACCAAATACCTGTGCAATGCTGGAATTCGATATTAAGAAGGGAACTTCCTCTTTCGTTGGTGCTACACTCGTTGCCACACGCTTTTTGATGATTGTCAGTCTCCTTTTACCAATCGCAGTCACATTGCCTAGCGATTGATTATTTTCTTGACCCTCAATTAACGTCGTAGTATTTACCGAGCTCAGAAGCGTTGTCTCATACTCATCTGTTTCGCTTAGCTCCACTTTCTTCTCCTTCAACAGCATGGTTCGTTCATGTCGCATTTTTCGCCATAGAATTTCTGTTTCTTCATCGCTGTCATCCCCATTTTCTTGGCTCTGTTCAGGGTCTTGTGCTTGTTTGTCATAATCCAGGTTGAAGGTTTTTTCTACATTTTTCCATCGAAACTGTCTTATTCTGCCCGCCTCTTTTTCTTCGTCCTCGAGGAAGAGATCCTTCAACTGTTCAACTTCCCGATTGTCCTGGTCTAGCATTTGCCGGTTATGTATCTTTTCCAGTTCTCGCTGCAGCTGTCGTTGATCAAATTGTTCTTCATCGGCTACATCGATGTCGTATCGATCCAGACCCTTCTCATCTTCATCGGCACTGCCCCAATCCGATTCTGAAAGCTCAGCTTCATTTTCTACGAAATTTTTCGCTATTCTTGATTTGTCTTTCTTTGATAGCACTACTTCCAACTCATTCTCTTCGGAATCGTATTCAATGCACTTGGTTATCTCTTCGTTTGCCCCCTTTGTAGATTCTTCATCGTCCGTTTCCTCATTCTCATCTTCTCTATCCTCTTCTTGTCTTTCTTCATGCAATGTCGGTTTTGGTGCTTCATCGCAATCATCGCTTTTTTCATCGTCCGATAAGTTAACATGCTTCTTCTTACGTTTTCTTACCCGCTTCACGCGATCATTGCGGTTCGACTGATCCGCCTCATCATCCGTTGACTGAAGACAAAGTATTCTTCCCGCCAAAACAGGTGTGCCGGTAGCATGCGTTGATTCTGAGGAAATAGGAGAACGGCGATCCACTGACGCATCCAACTTTTGAACGGATATACTATTCTGCAAGTCAGGTTGTGTCTCGAAACGTCCCGAACAGAGTTCCATTAGCTGTGAATCGGCAACAGGTTGCGCATCATCTTGTGTGTAAAGAGCGCCACCAACATCATTCATCTGTGTTGTAGATATTGCACAACCGTTGGATGGAGATTTATATTCAGTCGACGGACACTGTGTGACAAATTGGCCCGAGCATAGAGCCATTAAATCCTCGTCTTCCGCTTCCTTTTTTCTCGGATCATCTTCATCCTCTTTCCACAACAAAACAACTTTGTCGTCATCCTCTCCTCGCAAATCTGGGAGATGTGTAAAAAAATGTACAATAATAAAATATTAATTAAAAGTTGCGATATGTTAATGGTACCTAAAATCGCAAAATTACCTTCTGATGATGGATCTTCTTTCTTATTCTCTACCAGAAGCCCATGCCCTGCGCTAGCATGGTTTCCATTTGATTCATCATCAGAGTCCTGAAAAGCCCTAATAATTCTACCCTTTTTAGAGCTCTTTTTCTCCACTCCATCATCAGGATCATCATCATCCTCATCCTCCGAGCTGCTTGTATGAAGCAATGATTCCCCATCATCTCCTTCGTCATTATTTTCTTCCATAACGGATGCAACAATAGACATGCATTCATCTTCATTTTCAGATGATCCAGCTTCATCATCATCCTCCAATAGTTCCTCTTCTTCATCATCAGTTTCAGCCTTTTCTGCCCTCTCCATTTCCAGCTTTTTAGCGTACTCTTCTTCTCGCTTTTTTATGCTCTCAAGCCGCTCGTTGATAATTTGCTCCTTTAGCACATGCTGCACTTTCATAAAAGCCGCACCGGGAATTGGCTCTTTAGTAGTAACTTGCCGCTCTTCGTTCGCCAGGACCGGTACCACATCGAGCTTTACAATTCCGCTATCAGTATTTAAAATACTAACAGAATTTAGCTTCGACGTCTCTTTCTTACCACCGCCACATTTTTCCAGTCTTTTGAAAAGAATATCAATACCCAAGGGTTCGCTCAGCTGTATGTCACCACCCTCGAGATCGATTACTAGCCCCGGTTGTCCACTCAACCTGGGACAAGGAGGGAGATCCAGCGTTGAAAGTAAAGATTTTTTCTTGCTAGATACACTGGATTCAGTCTGCTGTTCGAAGGCGATGTCGTAGTCAATTTCCCGTTGCTGTTCAACTTCCTTGTTTTCTGTTTCCTGTGGCGCATTTGAACTATTCTGCGTATCTTCTACTGTGAATTGTGTGACCATTTCTTGGGCGTCTTGATGTTTCTCGTCTGTATCGACGCATAACAATTTTAATTCCTCACCAGGAGAACTGTTTTCTGGTTTAGATGGTTCGATTGCCTCTTGCGGTTCGGGCTCATGGTTTATCTCGCGATTTGTGTTCAATGTAATCGCGCTTTCAGAGGCATTCGATGCCTTTTCAATCAGAGGAAGATCCGGTGGCTCGTCCTCCGATGAGTCACTTTCAGACTTGTAGAACGCTTTGGATTCCTCTTCCAGTTCCTTCAGTTGCTGTGAAAACGCCTCCAGCTGTTCCGGTGTCATTTTCAACGACATATCGCGCATTTTAGTTCGTTCACAAAAACCATTCGATGTCTGTCCTCGGCGCACCGCTTTGCGTGAAAGAAATTCTTCGAACGTGCGTTCTCTAGCGCGATGATACGGAACTTCAACAGCCATTTCACGTTTCATACGTTGCGTTTCGCTTTGAATAACTCGCCGCTCTTCCATCGCTTCGTGGACAGTCATCTGAGAAAAAAAAAAACAAGTATTAACTCAAACCCCTTTGACTCCGGTCTCGAATAAAAGAAATTCCATTACCTTTTTTCGGTGCCTTCCTTCGTGAGCAATTTTATCATTCACGTCTTCTTCAGAGGATGATTCCCCCATCCTTTCGTCGTGTTTTGGTGCATCACTGTCTTCATCACTGAATCTCAGTTGCAACTATAAAAAGAACGATTTTTTAAATAGCGACCTTTCATTGATTTGCGACTTTGTTACTTACACTAGCAAGTATATCTTGAGCGGTATTGATTTTAGTCACAATCTTGTGTTTTTCTACCCGTTTTTTACGAGCTGGTTTTGATCGAGTTGGTTTCGAAATTTCCTCTTCCTCAGAGTCAGACAGAACGCTCTGCGTTTTCTTGCTGTTCCGGTTCTTTTTCAATCCATCTTCAATGTTAGATTTTTTAAATTCTTTTCCAACAGTCTCCGAATCTGAGTCTGATTCAGAATCAAGCAATGATTTAAGCCTATCAACCAAATTTGTTGGTGACTTTCCGGAACGAGATGTATCTGCATTCGGCAGCGTCGTCTTTTCTTCGTCGGAATCGCTATCAACGATCTTGCTTGTTTTCTTTGCATTACGATTGCTCGCATTAATCATTTCTTCGTCATCTCCTTGATGTGCAGTTGTGCTTTGCAAATCTCCCTGATCTTTTCCAACGTTTTTATCACTTGGAGATAAATCGGGATTTTTCAAATCCTCATCCGATTCGGAATCGAACCGAAGAGTGTCTGTAGCGTGCAATTCCGAATCTGAATCCATCCTAGAAGAGCTAACTTCATACGCAAACACTAGAACACTAATTCCAACAGTACAATCTAATTATGCACACTAAAGTTTTAAGCAATAGTTTCACTTTATACACACACCGCCCGTGCATTCCTTTTTATTTTCACAGAATGCCAGTTCCCGCCAAAAATGGAAAATCTGACAACGATGTCGCCATCATGAATTTCGTATATATCTGCTGGTTGGCGGATCCGAGCAAACAAAAAAAAGAGGTAGAAGAAACCCCAAACAAAAACGACGTCGTGCTTAAAATTCGGTGTTTGATGTGAATTTCAGGCAAAACCGGGCTACAGTATAATGAATGAAATAAGCAGCAGAACCTCATCGAACAATGCTAAAATGGAAAACGACAAGCACAAGCAACTGTGGGAAACTTCGGTCGAGTTCCTCACGAAACAGATTGGGTTCGCACAGGTTATTCAGCAAGCGATGCTGGCGAAGGTAAGCAAAGAGTAACTTGATAGTAACAACACACTCAACCGCAACTCCTGTTCACTTTCAGAGCAAACACATGGGAAGCACGGTTTTCAACGACAAAGAAACCTCCGCTAACAAAATGATTCGCGATCGTTTCAAACCGGCACACGAGGAGCTTCTTCAAATGTGCAAATCTGTTCAGTCCTTCGTCTGCGACTGGCAAATGCTGCTGATAGAGGATGCGGAAGAATCCGATGGAGAGCCAAACACCGACAACCAATATTCAACCGTTGACGATGGTCCAGATTTCATAAAGTCCGTGACAAACTGTAAGCGGGTTTCGAAATCGGTAGGACGGGCTTTGCACTTTGATTCTTAACCTTTCATATGTTCCGCTATTTTCACAGATGAACCGGATCAGATTATAGACCTACTAGTTACCTCCATCTCGGACACACTGCCCAGTTCGTTCCATGCATTAAATGTTGATCAAGAACGTGTTTTGAGTCTGTTCTCAGCCATGCAAGAGAACGTTGATCATTCGTTGCAGAGAATTCCGGTATCGGAGAGAAAAGTGTTTATCGTTAAGCTGGATGGTCTCTGGTTCCGTGCAGTCCGCAAAACCGCGTCTTCCGTCGGGATCAACGATGGAACAAACGAACGTTTCGCGATCTATCTGATAGATACGGGAGAAACGTTTCCGTACGACGACAATCTCAAAATTGCACGTGTTCCGGCCCCGTTTCATGATATTCCCGCAGCGGCCATAAAATGTGTCTTAGATGCTGGACCAGACGATTCAGAATCGTTGGAAAAATATAAACGACAGTCATTCCGAATTGTTCGTGTCGAAAGCAATGATGTGCTGAGGGTGAGATTTGTGGATAAAAAAGTCACCACACAAGAGCGGAATCCATTACAGAATCCTACGGAAGAAGAACTCGACATTTGGTACTCCATACCCGAAAGCACAACCAATGCCACGAAGGCAATACTGGGTTATGTACCGCAGGATGACGTTAAGATCTGTAAATATTACAACCCACAAACCAAGCAGTGCTTCAAAGGGAGCAACTGTCGACAACGCCACGTAGAGATGGATGAAAATGGGTGGACGCTAGACCGCGATGAAGTTCCTCTAGAAGTGAGGGCACAGATGGAGTTGCCAGCGCTTTCAAACTTAGTGAAGCTGATGCCAACGTTCGTTGTCGATGTTGACCAGTTTTACGCCCATGTAATACCGGATAGCGGAGAAACTTCGGTCATTGCTAAGCTACACCACGACATAAACAGCCTGAACACTGTAGGCCAATACAAAGTGTTCAGGCGTATGCCAAGTACTTCATTTATGAACAATCGATGGTAAGTCTGTCTAGCAGCCCCGCTAACATTTACACTCTCTCCTATTGGATTCAGGTCTCGGTGAGATGGTGTTAGCCATGTTCGAACAAGCTTGGTACAGGGCTAAGGTTGTCGATATTTTCGATGACACGGTCACAGTATTCTACGTGGACTACGGCAATACAGCTACCGTTGACCTGAGTGACCTAAGAGTTTGGGAAAACTCCTTCAGCTACGTTCCCGCTCAAGCGGTAATCTGCCAAATAGCAAATGCCTGCTCTGTGAAGCCCGGCCATGTCGAAGCAATCCAGCAGCTACAGCAAGTGCTGGTCGACAAAGTAATCGATGCCCTAATCATGTAAGTAACTCTTGTGCACGATGATTTCAGGAAAAATGTGTAAATTTTGATTCTTTTATAGAGACAACAAAACCCCCTGGCAGGTTCGAATATTTGACGAAGAAGGATTCGACATTGGAGAAGGATTGATTCTTACTCACCTTGCTCTTCCTCGGAGTCCTAGCAAGTCTAAAGAGGACACCCCCATGCCTGGCTGAAGACATATTTCCTGATACAAATGGATGACGTATTTGAAAGATTCACAATGAATTTTAGCGGTTTAATTGGGGTTTATTAAATAATTGCATACTGCTCATAAAGAAGCTCTCGTATTTTGTAATAATCCTCAGAAATGCAACCCTCAATCGTGACTCGACCGGTGTCAACTCGTCTTAGGGCCACAGTACCATTGCTGCACCAAAGCACGCCACCAGAAAACTCGGATGTAATGTTGCTGCGCATCAGCACTTGCTTAAAGTCAATCAGCTTTAGCTCGTTAATAAACACAGGGTTGTGCGGTGGGAGCTCTTCGGGGACCATTGGTTCGAGCGTCAGGATACGCTTATCTAGCTTATCCTCCAACACATCCACCTCATCAACGTCCATTGCGGAGTCAGTCGCTATGGATGCAGCTCCTGTCACTGGATTGGCCGATAGTGCCGCACCAGTACCGCTGGCATCCTTCTCAGCCACTGTATCGATTCGCTTGTTTCGTATAACGATCTGTGCGTCCACCCAGGCGACCTCCGCATCTTTACCCTTCTGAAACTCGAGCTGCGAGACTAATGCTTCCGTCAGGCGTACCTGATAGATGTGGGTTTCCGTAGTGGCATCGATGATCTCGCCTCGATTGGGGGTGAACACACGGGCACCAATATTCTGCTGGCAGTGCTCTGCAATGTGTGCCGTGTTGGCGGCCGATCCGCGCACCACTATGACACGTCGCGGGCGCAATTGTGAGAGAATTTTGAGCAACGATTCGCCATCCGAACGACCTTCAAAATCGATGAATTGAACCTGAGCGTGCACTTCGATGGTTTTCCGCGACTGAACACACTTGGTCGGTTTGTCTAGCAACGTCACATCCTCGTCTTTCTCCTTTTTGACGTCTTCCGTCTTGATGCCGTTCTCCTTGTTATCATCCCCGTTGGTTTCAGGGCCAAGATCCACCATACGATAGTCTTCTGGCTGTATAATTTCTCCGTACTCATCGTACTTGATCTTTTCCTCGTGGAAGGGAAACATGGCATAATGTTTTTTACTTGATTTGAAAAATCCAGTGTGCGAGCGCCCTTCCGGACGCACCACGATATCGTGTTTCCCCGTAATAACGTTCATCTCCAGTTCGTCATCAGAGTCGGAGCTGCTTTCGTCCAGATCGCGTTTCTTGATCGATCGGTTTAGCTTTTCGCCCTCCGTTCGCATATACTCTTCCAACTCCGCACCCTCCAATTCCACCCTACGCCGAACGTCCATCTCAATCTTACGCCCATTGCCACCGTTATCGATGAGGTCGCGAGCCAGAGTTCCCGGCGACGAACGGTTCGTGATAATGATGCTGTTTGTGGCCTGCGGTGCCCATTGGATGAATAGTTCCCGCGAGAAACCACTCTCCATATCGGCCGAACTAGCCAGCACCACTTTAGGACTGGGAACCTTGGCCAGATCAGCCATCGTGTGGCAAAGCCGCAGATGCTTGAAGGTAAAGGGGTTGTTCCGAGCACCCTCGAAACTTTTCATCAACTTGTCGCTCATCCATTCTATTTGGCTCTTTGCAAATTCGACCACATTGTAGCTAACATTGGTCAGTAACGCCAGCGAGTAAGCCATTAAGCCCGATTCCTTGTTCTTCCACAGCTGGTCCAGCATGTGTGCCAGCTCCAAGACACGACCTGCCGTATCCACCGTCACAAGCACGTTACCATTGTTGCGAAGTGTTTGCAGGATGTTGGTCATGAACTTTTCGTCCCGGGCACGCCGGCGAGCCTGTTGGTAGCGAGCATTGTAGGCATCCGTAATGAGCAGCGACGGTCGCTGTAGCTTCTCTAGCTCGCACCCGTTCAAGTGTCGTTCCTTCTTATGATTGAAATCCGTCGCGTACACAATATCCTCTTCGCCGACTTTCACTATCTTCCAAATTGTGCCGCCGACGAGGTGACCGGCTGGTAACGGAGTTATCGTGATGCCATAGCCCTTGCCCTTCATCGCGACGCTTTGGTTGTACTTCAGTTGCACGATCTTGTCGAACGCCGCATCCACGTCGTCGAGGGAAAAGAGATCAAAGTCATGCATGTTGTAATGCGACATGAACATGTCGTACATAAACATTTGACCCATTTTGTACACGGGAATTGTTGCGTAGATCGGGCAATTCAGTCCTAACTTTCCCACCAGATACGGCAGCGCTCCCAAATGACTGCCGTCCGGGTACGACAGTAGCACCGCATCGATGGTATGCACATACCTAAGGATCAACGAAAATGGAACGTTAGACAAACATGTTCTTTCAATAAGCCGCCTTCGCAGGGTACTTACTTCTTGATTTCTTTGATGAAAACTTGGTCAAACTTCTCGTCCCAGCCGCAGTCTAACAGGAAGCGCACATCGTCCACCTGCAGGATGTAGCAAGGAGGTGACTCATCCATCGCTCCGGATACAGCATGCAGTTTAATGATCGACGTCATGGTGTAGAACTACTGTAACCACATTCAATAAATGGAAATTTACTGATAAATTCACCAACGCCGGCACTCGCAAACACTTTGAGCGGAAAATATTGGATTTGTTGATACAGCGTGAGCCTCTCACTGCGAGCATGAGAAAATGTCTTAAAATTCTCACTTCATCGACACTGGGACAGGGTGCTTCCACACTTTTATGTACAGCTCGCCTGAATTTGTATCACGAGTAGGCCTATTTAATCGCGGTTGTTTCCCATCAACTTAGGAAACAGGATTTGATGCAGGGTTTGTGAGCAAAAAAAACAGATCAACCTTTCAGTTTTAGTTGCGATAGCTAAAGGTGTGGGGATGCAGCCTTAGTGAATCGACGAATCACAGGGAGAATCGATTAATCTTGATCGTCGAATTCCTCGCCCCCCTCGTCGGTCAGGTGACGTTTTTCTCAAAACACAAAACTTCGTAACATCGTCGAAAGAATCCTGTGGATACGGATTAGGAATTTCAAATTTTGTGTGCCCCAGTGCGAATCGGATTTAAATCAAAATGGCTCTTTTGTCGGCAATGAAGGGAAAACTGATTTCAGTTATCGGCGATGAGGTGAGGCCCGGTTCTGTAGGATTTCCATCAGGCATCAGATGATGGAGAACTGAGTTGCAAAACTACTCTTTCCATACTATTTTGTAAGCACGTATTCTTCTCTTCCAGGACACCTGCGTGGGATTTTTGCTTGGAGGAGTAGGCGAGATTAACAAGAATCGTCATCCGAACTTCATGGTCGTGGACAAAAGTGAGTCCCCGAGGAGCGAGAAGCGCTTGATTTGATTTCTAGAACATAAGCGAAAGGACGATAGCATAAATCCTTTCTTAATTTACAGACACGGCTGTTAGTGAGATTGAAGATTGCTTTAAGCGCTTCATTAAACGAGACGATATCGACATCATCCTCATCAACCAGAACTATGCAGAGTTGATTCGTCACGTGATCGATGCGCACACAGCGCCAACTCCTGCGGTACTTGAAATTCCATCTAAAGATCATCCGTACGATGCCAGCAAGGATTCCATTCTTCGTCGCGCAAAGGTAAGCTCACCAGCATACGTACAGATGACCGAGATAATTAATCCGAATTGTTTCCATCGTAGGGAATGTTCAACCCGGATGACATGATTGCCAATCGCGGTTAATTGCAAAATGTCTCCTGGAGATGGAGTGCGGTGGACTTAGAATCGTACCGCCCTTTCCTTCGTTCCGAGGTTTATTTGTTATTCTCCTTTATGCTGTTCCGCCTTAAGATCACTCGAGTAGTTTTTCGTATCCTTTCGGTAGCTTCTCGTTTGCGAATGTTGTGTTGCATGGTGTGTCTAATATAAGCGTTTTCATTGTTATCATTCCATGGATGTAATAAACGAACAATTCTGCTGAAAAGGTGTGTCCCCAAAATCGGTACGACGTCATGTTTCTTTTTTGCAAAAATAATTGGGTGCATTCTCGCGGTATGTCTTAAGATTTATTAAACCATCTTATTTCCAGGTGTAATCCTCTACACGGCTTACATTATAGAGCAAATAGGCCACGGACAAGTCAAGAAAAGAAAAAAGAACCCGGCTCGGAACCGACCGCCGTAGCCTTGCGCCAGCGCTTCCTAGCAATCTTTCTACTTTCCCGCAAAAAAAACCATCCTATCAGTGTATTCTCGTAAGGTCTTCCACTATTTTGATGATATCATCGACGGTAGCTTCGCGCTTCGATCCGTTCACTTCAATTTCAAGCCCGATGGCCGCCTCGCGCATTTTGTCACGGCTTAGATCAAGAAAGCTTTCCACCAGATCACCATCGATGAAGCCCTCGCACCGCTCAGTTTTCATGTCCGTATCGAAGCTGCGCCAGTGGGCATGATCAATCTTGCCTACTGATTTGATCGTATTAGTAAGATTGTCCTGTAGCTTGCGCAAAAACTCATAAAAATCGCTCTGTATCTGCGTGACCAATCCAATCGAACCGCTAACCGTACCGAACAGCACACAGCCGCTCGTAGGTGTAGTCCTTTCGCCTATATTTTGCATCACCAGTGAACCGTGGCGGAACACGTTCACGAGATCGCCAAGATGAAACTGGGCCACCTCGGGCATCATCTGGCGTTCTTCGTCCGTGGTAGCAGCGCTGTCTTTCAGACAAACAAACAGATTAGTGCTATTGTCTGCCCCCAGGAACGCATCATCATCCAGGATTTCTACCGACGTCATCCAGTTCGGTTGGTAGTCACGAGCAATTTCCTCAAAGCTACCCTCCATCTGCTTGTACTGTAGCAGCGTGATCGAGCGCATTAGATCGCCGACAAGAATGAAGTCACCTGTTGAGGAGGAAAAAAGGTTAGATGGTTGCGGTAGCTTAACGAAACCAGAAGCATGACGGATGCTGTAAGGTAAAATACGAACCTTTCGTTTTACAATACAGCGCTAGAACGTTGTTGAAGTGACTGCACTCTAACCGTAGATCCTTGTCGTCCGTCCATTCAAAAAGCCGAACTGTCGAGTTGATGCACGCCAGTACTCGCCCGTTGAATTCAACCAATGAGTAACAAGCGCCCTTAATCTCCTTTTCACTAATCTGCGTCAGCTCGTTGTCGGCGTACTGGTAGATAATGATGCGGCCTACCTTTGGTTCTGGTTCCTCCGGATTTACAAGCGCCGTACCGACAACATAGTAGGTGTTTGGATCGTTGCCGAGCCGGGCTGACATCAGCGACAGTGCATACTCGGTCTGCATGAACTGGTGTGCGTGCAACACCTCGAACGTATTTTCGTCGATAATGAGCAAATTGTGCACTTCCACTTCTTGCCCAAATTCGGCACTGCTGGCTGTACCTGGCTTCAGCAGCCCCATGTTGCTGGATGAAGTGACATTATTGGTTTGCGTCGAGGCGCTCTGGCGGGATGGCGTTAAACCATTCGAATCCTGCATGTCCATACGGTAGGTGATGACACCGAACGTTTGTGATGCTTCCTGATACGCGATTCTTCTCGGAGATTCTCCGAGCGGTACCGTGCGAATATGCAGCTTCTGGATTTCGTCGATCGTGCCGAGAATTACGGTGTTCTTTGTGGCCAGTGCCAAAGAATCCTGGTATGCTTCGGCGTTTAGCGAGCACATATGATTTACCTCCTTTAGGTTAACATTTGAAAAGACGAGCTTGTGATTCGAGCTATAGATGACCGTCGGTCGATCCGAGCAAGCGAACACGTTCGTCGTCGATAGTGAACGGAAGGTTTTCAGAATCGTTGGTTGTGTACCAAGGGTAACCTTCTTCTGCTCGGTCAAAGCACCGGTTGCCTTGTTTAGCACAAAATAGAACATCGATCCATCGCCGAGTGCACACAGTAGGTAGTTGATTCCTTCAAAGGCGGCCATCAGTATCGAACGGGGAATAATTTCTCCGCCCAGTTTCTCCTTATGCCGCAACTCGAGCGTTGGCAGGCGGAGCACACAGGCTGAAATGTCCGTCCATAGACCAACAGCAACGTATTCTGCGCGTCGGGCATCTTCATCGAGCGGTGAGATATCCAGACATGCGACCTCATAATCCAGAGTGACCTGTGTACGTTGCTCTAGTTTTCCATCACCGATTTCCAAGTAATACACTTCCCGTGCCGTCGCACACACTAACTGGGTTGAGTTAGCAGCAACCACACCGATCCGCTTATCTTCTGGTGGTTTCCACTCGCAGATCATGGATTTGTTCTCGCAGGAAATAAGCCGAGCCGAACTGGGCGTCACCTGTAGTATTTGGCCCTGGTGAACGTTGGCACAGAAGAACGTTTGCTGATCGCTAAGAAATCCGGCGATCTCAGTCTCTTCCACTTCTTCACCCGAAAGCATCAGTACGCGTGTGTGTCCAACAAAAGACAGCACTAGCGTATTATCGTACGGCGAATCATCGATACCGGTACGTAACGGCCACATTCCCTTGATGCCAGGTAGATCGATGCAGGCGTGCTCCTGTATGCCGATACCGTTGCGAATGATGCGCAGGGAGCCTTCCTTGAAACTACCCGAGCATGTGATCATCTGTCCCTGTCCCTGGCGCTCCAGATCTACCACACACATGTCCAGTATGGGAGCCAGGTTGGTGAACGTTTCCATTAGCATGACGTACGCACCGTTCTCGCCAGCAGACGTGTTCAATTTCACAAGTTGTGAATCACCGTGACGCGAGCCGATAAATAGTACGCCGTTATCCAGGTATGTAATGCACTCGGGGATCGTGATTTCACCCAGCAGCTCCACTTTGATATCGCGCACAGTCGCCTGCCCTCGGTCGTTTTCCTCTGTCTCGAGAAACATCATAAACAGGTTACCAGCCATGTTGCCGAGCAAATAGCGCAAACCTTTGCTGTCGATTCGTGCATAGCAGTTAATCGTACTTTGCTTTATGATCGCCGGTGCCACGGCCACATAGCTGTCTCCGTCGTGATAAACGATCGATTCCTGACCTATTACGATCGCTCCACCCAGTGGCATCGGCACGGCAATCAGCATAGTGGCCTCCGTTTCCACATTATCCTGCTTCCAGGCGATCTTTGTGAACTCCTTGTCCTTAAGATTGATCTCGTGCGTCTTTATGTGCCGCCCATTGACGTCCTGATAGATGACAATCAACGTTGGGTGAGTCGTGCCGTATAGGAACTCCACGTCTTGCACGTTCATCTCTTCCATTCGCAGGCTCGTTGCTTTCAGCTCGTTTGTGTCCTTGTCGAGCGGAATGATCTTAAACAATCCCTCGTACAGCCGCATGCCGATGACACGCGCCTTCGGATCTATTACCGCCAGAATTCCCGTTTCTGCCGGTTTGCCAACCCTGTCCGAGACATTTCCGTGCGCTTTGGTGATGATCTCGATGTCTTCTCCCTGAACCGCGCACTGAAGTATCATAGCATTGTATCGGTGCGTCAGTATGAAGATTAAATCTTTACATTCTTCCTAAAAATGAGTGCAAAAAAACGAACATTAATGAACATCCATCTCTACATGCCTTGTGTTTACTTACTGCCGGGCGAAACAGCTTCATCACCGCTATTTTGCCATTAATGCCGACCTCCTTGAGCGGCCGGAGCCCTTCCGGTGTTACTAGGTAAATTTCCAGCCGGGAATTTTTGGCAACGATCAGATTCAAATCGCTCGAGGACGTAAAGTTACCTACAAAGGACGTGCCGGAAAAGAGAGAAAATCGTTTAACCAGAATACCTTCCAGTGCATTGCACAACATAACCTAAACACTAAACAACAATATGGCATTCATTTAATCCACTCGAGGCCCTGCCACACTTTCTGCTAGACGCTAGTAGGCATCTGGTCGACGGCAATGAACGCTCGAACGAATCTGATTTTCCATCCACATTTTCCGCTTTCCCTTTCCGGAAGGCCAAATAATCTTTTCGCCAACGTTAAGGTGAGGGTTTTCGCGGTCACCTACCGGTAACGCAGGCCGTAACAGCCGTCGGTTTCTGAGCAGTCACAACGTAATTGTGCGCCATTGTAGGAGATGGATCCACCGCTCCCGGGATCTTCACGCAATTTCGAATGCAAATGCCTGTTTTTCAGTGCGAAAGACGATTTACCACACTTTCAAATCTACGGTAAGCGCTCGGAACGCGCAATCGATCCACCATGAATGCTGTGTGTGTGTAAATTTGACGTTTGCACCTCCGTTTTCGCCCGTGCGGCGAAATGCCTGCGATAGGTTTAGATCTGTCGGTTCAAGAATAAAGATTTCAAAATTTTGCAAACGCTTTGATAAAATTGCCACAAACTGCTTATATTTTATGTTTTTTAAACGAATCCTGGATCATTTGAGACACCAACAAATAGCATTTAAGGCACATAGCAGACAAACCAATCCGGACTATTTCTGAACGATGTTTCCAAGGATCGCCAGAATTGGCAGCTTAATTCATTGCCAACCAATCGTAAATCTCATCAATTCCTTCCTTAGTAAGCGCGCTAAATTGCACAATCGTAATGTTTTGGGGTATCTGCTTTTGGAACTTTTCCATCTGTAGCATTAGTAACGCTTCGTTACGCATTTGCCGGTATGCGAGATCCATTTTCGATAGCACCAGAAGAAACTTCGTTTTCTGTAGTCTCGGCTCGGCCAGCATAGAGTAGAGAAGAACACCTGCAGGAACGAAAGATCTTCGATTAATCTTCGCCATTCGTTGCTACAAACAGTGACCTACCGGCAGCAGAAATCTGGCAAAGGTTCGAAGTATCGACAACGTAAATCAGCTTGTCGACGGGATTAAGCAGATAGTCCCGCCAGATTGGCGCGAGACATCCTCCCACTTCGCGGACCTGTACCAGTTCTTTACGTTTTCCTGGCGGTGGTATCTTTTGATTCACGTCCTTTTCATCGATCACGATGGGTGGTATTTTGATGGTGTACAAATTGGTTCCAACGCTCGGCACCGAGTGGGATGTGAAGTTGACTGATTCCGGCTTCTGCAGGCAAGTAAGTAAAAGAGTTTTCCCCGCACTCATCGGCCCTAGACAAAGGTAAGACATGGTTTATAAAATATCAAATACGTTTGCAGCCGACCACGTGAAAACGGTTAATTATTAACCATCCTACTTTGTTAAATCGATGGTCTCCTAGCGCCCAGAGGCGGGCCGTTGAATTTGGATTGACATCTCGTCCGGCGCTCGTCTGCAGAAACACCCTGTGCCTGGCCCGGAGTGATTACAAAATTTCTGGACGGTGCGGTGTGCTCCGAGCAAAACAATGAATTCCTTGTGGAATCGAATTGCTTCTAGCTGGACGAGTAGTCCCTTTTTAGGTAGACTAGTTGATCTTTTGCTAATCGACAATGCTAATCATTGCTTACCTTTCGCCTTTCAGTGCCGGTGCGAAATGCGTCGAAGAAAACCGGTGGAAGCTCACGGAACCCTCCCAAGAACCCTCGACCGAAACATCGGGGATGGAAAGTGCAAGATGGGCATAATGTGTCGGCTGGGACTATATTAGTAACGCAGCGGACTCCTCGTTTCCACCCCGGGTTGAATGTAAGCTACCACCGACTAATCGGTAGTACCGCCCTAACAGTACCGCACACTCTTCTTCACTGTTGTAGGTTGGATTCGGCAAGAATGGCACACTTTTTGCAATGGAACACGGAAAAGTGTATGTAACGTGCGAACAAGTTGACCTCAACTGGGATCATACGTGGGTGCAGCGATGCTACGCAGGCCGTGAAGGACAAACCATTTACAAGAAGTTTTTCAACGTAGTCCCAGAACCACAGCACCAACGGTTTAAGCTAATCGATGAAATTTAAGAAATAGTCTACTGTTGATTTAGAATTCAATAGATGATATAGAGAATAATTGCGTTTCTTTCAATTCCGATTATCCGAATTACACTGTTCGGTCTCGGCATGACTATTGTTTGTTTTATTATGCCATTGGTTCAATGAAAACGATTTACGGTAAGCGGCAGAAATACTTAAATTGCCATTATTGAACTGTCTGTTCGTTCGTTGGTTCGCGTTTTCGCTATTCTGTTGTTTAATGCCAATAGATGTGGGCTGTTCCATATCCTATCGCATGTATATCCGCTGTAATAGGATGCTCCCAAACGGTAATTCTCTCAACAGTTATATAAGCATTTGAATGTCGTCTTTATTGCGTGGCTTTGATCTTACACTACTGTTGAACGTGCCGCATGTTAAGGCCTTACTATAACTTCTTTGCCATGGAAAAGCACAAGCCTCAAGAGACTTTGAGCATAAACTTTCTTTTCAGGATAGGTATTGGTATCTTTCGCGACTAGCCTATTCCTGGTCGCCAATTTTTGCATAACATGTTGGACAATATGCGACTGTATAGTATTGGACATTAGGATAATGTTAGAGATGATATCGTGGAATAAATATACACAATTCATTTGAAGAATTATTGCAATAGTGCGTTTGGTGTGCAGCACTCTTTTTACCTATGCCGAATTCGTTTCAAACCCAAAATCACACGCACACGTAATCCCACCGCCAGATACCGCCGCCTACTCGATAATCATCAGTGTTGTTCTTGTTATAAATAATATGCTCTGTTTGGACTTCATCTAAATTGTCTTTGTTTCTGTGTTCTCTCTACCTTTGGATTGCAAATTTAGCTAATTTCCATTACTGCTGCTACTGTGGATATTATGCGGTTCACGCAGTTGGTGGTGTATATGAAAACTCTGATTTATACTAAAAGTTGCTTCGTGAAAATAATTAGACTAACGATAAAATTAATCACAAAATACGTGTGTCAAGCATACTAATGTACACTAACTGGTAGACTATGTTTTCTTTCCAGCATTGGAAGGGGTTTAAAGTTTTTCGCCACGTGAACAAACTTCCTTCAAACCTGGTACCCTACTCTTCTCTGCCGAATTCCAAGCTCCAACCGTTTATATAGAATATAAAAACAAAATCAATAACGAAACATGTGTACTGCCTTGCATCTGACGTAGTACCTACTCTTTTATCGATCGTCGTGTACTGCACGAACCTTTACAACAGTAAGTAGTACAATAGAAAATACAAAAGGACTAGATACCGAAAAGTAAATGAAGTTAATTGGTCGTTTTTCTCTCAAACGATTTCATACTACCAAATATCCTGCAGGTAATCTTTACGGGACTGTAGCCAACGTAATGGTTCCTCTATTTCGCATACTGCGGTACCCGGTTGTCGGATTTAAAGCCTCTGATACGTAGTTTTAATCAATTGCTTCATGCACCAGCACCATAAAAGCTGGCGAAAAATGCATCTCACCAGTACTGGGGTGTTGATAAATGCACTATTCCACCGAAACGAGAAAGAGGTTTGAAAATTGTAGAGCGATAACATTGTCATTAAACATTTCTGGACTCATAATTTCCGCTTCTTTCCATTAGAGAGGTGCCATGATGGTAGCCTTCGTTACAAGCGGATCGAACTCCATGCTTAATCACAGCTTCCAATTGCAACGGAATCCTTGTTGACGTTGATCCTTTTATCTAGACGCCTTATTCGTTGCGCTGCCCTCCGTACAGTGCTATAATGGTTTTCTTAATACGTTTCACATCCCTTGCGTTCGTTCGGCAGCAGCCGCCGACAAATTTGGCGCCTAGTTCCACCCACTGTGGAAGGTAGGTTTCGAT
>NC_064874.1:30219402-30224402 GCF_943734745.1 Anopheles darlingi | reverse complement strand
TTACCGCTTCCTCGTCCTATCTTCCGTGTTCAACAAGTACAGCCTTGACCGCCCCGGATTCGAGAAGCTGTACCGCAAGTTTAGCGACAAAGCCTGGGCCGATGCCATCGATTTGATCAAATACCAGAGCCGCCGTGGATCCTTTGGTTACCTGGTCAATCCGAAATCGAGCGAACAGGTATCGAACGAGCAGGCTAAGATCCTGAGCCGACCTGGAAACTACAGTACCGTGTTGGACGTCAATGAGCTCAGCTCCCTGCAGTTCGCCCTGGAGTACGAGAAGGCGTTGGCCCAGGAAGCGCACGCCATCCATCGCAAGGTTTCGCATGCGGCACACAAGGCCGGCGGTGGCGACTACTATCACTACGATCCGGATGCAGCCCACTACTTGGACGAAAACATTATCGAGTACCAGTCGGGCACCGTGCGTGATCTTGCTGGGTACATCCACAATCTGAAGCACTTCTCAAGAAACTCGCAAGGTGCAAGCGATCTGGGAGTGCATCTGTTTGACGAATTCCTGGCCAAGGCTGAGTAAAAGCTCGGGTAGCTCTGCTAGCCTAAAGTAAAATAAATGCATAGCGTTTCATGAAATTCCCACTCTGTAGCGCAATGTTGCATTCAAATAAATCCATTGTATTTTTGTGATCTAGTGAGGATAGTGGTGTGATTGGTCAAGAATGAGCTATTGAAATAAAGAATCCAGCTCGGAACAGGTACACAACACTATCGTGTCTTTGCTTGTTCGACGAATATGCGGTTCAGTTTAATCGCATTTGATTGCAGTCTACAGGATCCGAACGCCTCTAAAGTCGTGCATTGCACGTTATCAGTCATTTGCCTTTCGTCGGTGGTTAGTGAAGTGCATTCTTGTCGATATTGTAATCTCATTCACACCATCACGCGAGAGATTATAGTTAAAGGTTTGGTGATTCTACTAAACCTTACAAATCCTGCAATCTTTGCGATTAGAATGCATGTTTTCGCATCACCTTGATCACATGACAAGGAAATAATTTCAATAAACCCAACTATACAGACAACCATGCAGGCGATTTTATGCATGTGGTGGTGTGTGCCCGACAATGCCATGAAACCACATGGTTGTGTGCAGCAAGAACTCAACCATTTCATGGTTTTTTCCACGACGTCATGCTAGAGCCATCGTGATGATTATTTTCATCATACTGCTTCGAGAGAAGATTCTACTAACTGAAGCAGAATGTTCTAGAAACAATATTTTCCAAGAATTGTTGGGACTGTACACTTGTTCATTTCACGACTTTATTTTATTGATTCGATAGAAGATTAATTTTAAAAATATTAATCATGGGTTATGAGTCAAATGTAGTCAATGCATGCGAACTGAAAACCGCGGTTGTTCGCTTATCTGTGCTGGTATGAACCATGGTTTTATCAAGTGCGTAGTAACCAACCATTTCTTTGTCATAGGCGAGAGGAAACCATGACTCGATCAGGCGATTGGTGCATGATGGTTCGCGGTCGGATGGTAGAGGGCAAGGGTAAAATGGTGGATGGTTTTCAGATGGGATCGTGTGCAAACCACTCACCAACCACTGAGTGCCCTATCCGGATGGTTGAGTGGATGGTTTTGAAAGTGTGTGCGTGCGATTGGCGCATTTGCCGTATCATGGCTCTTTAAAGCAAACAAGGCGTATTTCTCTTATCTCGATCATAGACCGCAAAATATGGTATGGATGGACAAAATAGACATCATTGGACAGACAACGACACACGTTTATTTCTGTATAAATAGCTGTCGACACATTAAGCGATCCTTCGCGCTATGACATGCAGTACGAGTCTTCGCGGTTGGATAAAATAACTACTTTTATATCTTTTCATCAACCACAATATGTCTTTTTTGAATAAGAAGCTATGGCAGCAAATAACCATAGCCCATTTTAATGTCATCTTTTGTTTGCTGTGTCGCGTTACAAACCAATAATCTACTTTGCAGTTATTAGTGTATGCTTTAGAGCGCATTTAGTTTTCATTAAACCGTAACATAAGTATGTATATTTATATCCTAACCATTAATCTCAGATACTCCGTCATGGAAGAATGCTCTGTCCAGGTTGACTTTATGCTTTTTAGCTCTACATCGTCAAAGCTTTCCAAGTATAGTGGAATTTAACAAAGAGTTGCTAGAAGCGCGTATATTCTAAGCACTTGAGATCATGTACCTTTTTACTTTATTGTCAATAAGAAAGCGATATCGATCGAGACTGATAACTCCACCTTTGCTATTGGGGATGCATCGGAATCAGAAATAACGTTTATGAACATCATTGACATTCTAGTATAGTTGGTAAAAGTGGTGTCATTTCTATGATTTGTTCAAATTTTGGTTCGAACAAATGGTCTAGAAATGTCCAACAAGTGCTACAAAATCAAATTGTATACTAGGTTGTAAAGTATGAAATGGAACAGAACATGTACACAATTGAATCAATTGTTGCTTTCCTTTCTTTGTTTAATAAAACTATACACAAATCTTGGCGTTCTAAAGATAGCCTGTACGGAATCGAATTTAATCAATAAAACATTGCATTGATAAAAAAAATAGCTGAGAGCAAGGTTTTGCTAGTAATTCGAACAGCGGGGCTATAATGGTTCTTTGATAATCCGTTTTAAGGAGCTATATGATTTGTTGTAATGTAATTGTTACGTCTAGTTACATCAGATATTCCCCGTCTTGTGTTTTAACCAAAATTTCGTCACACAAAACACTCATGACGTCGTGTGCGATTGAAATAAATAACACGACGTTTGCTGCATTTCATACCTTACAACTTAATAATTCATACGATGCATGTAATCAATTAATAACATTGTATTCTCTAATATACAGGGTAAATAAATATTAGGTCGTCCAGGTTCGGTTGGTAATACAATCAACAATATAATCAGATGTACTAGAAGCTCCTAAAGCGGTGTAGTGAGTATTTTGTAATCAAATCGGTTATTGTTGGTATGTGTGACTGGATCACAGGGTGGTTCGGTAAGTTTCCAGTGTCCCGCATCATCACCGGTACTAGTATCTGGCGTCTCCTTTTCCATAACAGCCATACTGCAATAAGGAACTTTTTGCATGATCCTTGCCATTTCACTGGTCGACCGCAGCTTTTCGCCAACAATAAAACGAGTGCAGGTGTCAAGAGTAGTGGCATGTCCAACAATTAGAATGTTTCCTTCTGTAATCAATAAAACGTGCCCGTAAGTAATAGTTTGCATTTCGCACGATTATTTTCCCCTACTTGTACCTGGTGTGCTGTTGATAATTTTTTCTGCAGTAGACGAGTTGCGAAGATAGAATTCGTCCAGCTTTTCTTGCGAGCACTCTTTCAGATGTTCTACACTGGTTATCGGCACATATTCTGTTGCAATGTTGTAATCGGCAGCGGTTAATTCCTCCCTGGACAGCCACTCGGGAAATCCATCTTGATACCATGCCAACCACTCAAATAGGCCGGGTTCAATGCGAATTGACAGTGAACCTTTTAAGCCCAAACCTTCCAGGACTGAAGTGGCAGTTTGAATGCACCGGAACGATGGCGAGCTGTACACCGTATCGATTTCAACACCGGCATCCTTCATGCCTTCTCCAACTAGCCGTGCCTGATACCGCCCTACGTTAGTAAGTGGCGAGTCTCTCTGCCAGAGAGTTGGTTTTCTGAAAGATTAAGAGGAATATGTTAAAATCTTCAGGAACTGTAGTCTATGATGAACACAAGACGCTTACCGTGCAGGCAATATTTTTGGCATGTTGAGATCTTTGCGTATGTAGTTTCCTGCTTCGTCGAAACAATACGGTACCCACGTACCGAAAGTGAAATCAATACGCTCGCCATGACGCATTACATACACTTTGCGATTTCCGGCACTCTGTTTAATGGATGCTTCGGAACGAGTTGAGCCATCCCCAGGAATCACCTGCATCGTGGTTCGCTTTTTCACCAGCTCATGAAGTTTCTCTAACGGGACATCATCCAGATTTTTCGCACTGCCGAACATTTTGTCTCTTCCTAGATCTTTGGCGGGAATTTCCGTCTGAGGTTCTGCGCTCAACGCTGCGTTTATCGCCGATGCCTGCTCGCCTTCTGATTCTCCGTGGCCTATGGAGACTGAAGCAGTTCGGTCAATCAGCGTGGATTGGGTTTTATTACGAAGGAGGGGGACGCATAGTATCACATTTCTACCGTCACATACATGCGACCTGTTGTACAAACACCTTATCTTATCTTTAGCTACGTCAATTCTATGGTGGTGTTTGTTCAAGACGCGCAGTCAATTCTTATTGAATCACGATGATGACCAATTATTGACCTAACGTGACTAGTAGAAATACACCCCCAGGGGCTAAATGGATTTGATATAAGTCGACCAGGAAAATTGTGAAATTAGAAAATATAGTAAGAGAATTCTGAACAAATGATAAACGTTCCTCGTGCGAAAAATGGAATGATGTTTGTTTTTTGCACATTACACAACAGAACGGATTAGCTATACAGTTTGTAGATAATATGACCATTTAGCAATGATATATTCAGTAGAGCTTATGTTTTAAAAGGTTATTTGAAATGCATTGCATTGTATCGAAATTGATAGTGGACTCACTTGTTTCTTGCGACGTCACATCATTAACGACTGATCCTAGGTTTTGCGATGCAGACGGTTCAATACACGCCCCATCGACAGTGTCTAAGGCATCTTCAATTGCTTTCACATCGCACAGGGGTACGGTGCGATGCATCGTCCAAGCATCCGATTCGGCCGTACGCTCTGTGTAGTTTTCCGGCAAGTAGCCATTGGTACCGGTTAGCCAAGACATACCCTCAACCCAACCATCAGAGGAGGCTTGAATCGCTTCAGGGTTCAAATAGATATAGTCACCGATGCGCAGCTCCAGTTCGTCCGGTTCTCGGGGCGTGTGCGGATAGAGCACCTTGTGTACTTGCTTGGAGGCAAGCCGCGGA
>NC_064874.1:30204402-30214402 GCF_943734745.1 Anopheles darlingi | reverse complement strand
TCTACCGCCAAGAAGCTAATCCCATTGACTCCGCATGCATGCAGAAAACTACGACTTCGTCTTTGTCCGCAACACTGGAAGTATAAGACGGTTCGTCGCGAATGTTTATCCCATAAAAACATTTTCGTTCCGTTTGTCACCGCGATTAGTCAGTGATTTGTTATGCTCGAACAGTTAGATGCAAAACGTGCTTACTCGTATGCTTAAGATTACAATAATTCCACCATATGTGATGGTGGCCGAAAAGACGTTCCGCTTACTATTTGCTAATCAGTGCGTTGCCATTACCTCTGCAGGTATGAACGAACCATCGTAAGCGTTTTCATTTGATGTTTATGTGAAAAGTAGTGTTGAATGAATTCTCGTCACTATAGAGAAACAGAATGCTAGCGGAATAGAAATCGCAATATTAGGGAAGGAATCGTGTCGATCGCTCAGGACGACTGTAGTAGGTAGATGCCCGTTTGTGCACCAACGCGACGCGTTGCAACGATCGTAAACGAACGAAGGACGGTAAGAAGGACAGAGGTATCATATTTGATTGAATGTTCGTTGCGAAGCACAGCGGAATTCGCAACGTGTCGTCGTCTGGACGAGCCTGTTTGTCGACTACAGTAAGTCGCCCGACTGTCTGGCCGCTCAGTAAAACAACACGGATAGGCATAGTGAATGAAATCAGTTGTCATCGTGCACGGTGACCTTGCGGGTTGTGGGAATCGTTAGATGAGCGATGCTCCAGGTGACCTATTTAAAAAAATATGTTTTCGCAACGCTTCCCTCTGTACTTGTTTTCACAATTAACACACGACAGATGCGTGAAATTATTCCATGTATAGTATGCACGCAGGGATACAATTTGCATACGCCTTGAATGTTGAAATCCATTGTGTTTAAAATCCTTGAGCCTTACCGGATGTAAGTTGTGAGCCCATGTGAACATCCATTCAAATATGTTTATTATCACAGTCTGTATGTCTTCAATGATAAATCCAGTGTAAAACAATGTTTTTTTGCCAAATGTAAGAGTAAAAGTTTCAGAAGACAAAACGACGCTCAATAATTTCCAATGAGCTTCGCTTCCTACTGCTTGTTCCAGCCCTCCCGATGTTTGCTTTTTTTTTTATTTTTTTTACCTTTAAAGAATGGATCCAAAACGCAGCAGGAACAAAAGACCAAGGTTGCTTTTGTCTTTTTCCTTCATTCCGCTTTCAGGCGACTGTTAATTCTATAATTAACGACCTTTTCTTCCTGTGAACAACGTTTGAACCAAGAACTCTTTCTGTATGCTCATCAGATGCAACCATTTCTACAGTTTTTCACAGTCGTTTACCAAGTAACACGACGAGAGAAGCATCTGTGAGGGTGCATTTTGGTGTTCGCTTCGTTGGCTCTACAACATTGGCCAATTTCTCGCATGACGATCGGGCCTCATTTTCGCCATCGTTCGGCAACGAGGTTCGTCGCTGATCATGGGCCGTTGAAGTCATTTGTTTCTCTCTACGCTTATATCCCCTCTCTTTCTATCTCACCGCTGTCTCTTTCTAACAGTGTATAGTTTTTAAAATTCTCTATCCCTCACTCTTTCATGCACGATTTTCTCTCTCTCTCTCTCTCTCTCTCTCTCTCTCTTTTTCTCTCTGTTTTGCTTGTCTCTTTTCGCCCCAGACTTCTCCTCAGCTCTCCACTACCAGCTGCAGCTCAGCAGCAGCCGATCGATCGTTTCGTCTGATCTTAGCCCTTCGCAGCTTGGCTTGTAAAATCATTATGTGGCCGAGCGCAGTGTTCGGAAAACCATCGGAGGATTAACATTTTGCGACGCCGCCGTAGCTTTCGAATGGCTGCACGGAACGAAACACGCCACGAGACCAACGCTCGAGGAAGAAGGTGTTTGGAGCGGTAGTATTGTTTTTGTTTTGAACTTAAAGGCTTAAAGGTGTAAGGCTTGTGAAAGGTAAAGGGAACAGGTTCACCGCCATCGTGCAACGACGGTATGCAGAAGCGTGTGCATGCGTTTCTTTTGTGAGTGTCTGTGTATATTTTGCGTTCGTGGGCTATACGATAAGGCCTTGTGTTGCATTTGAAAATTACGTTTCGGTAAAATGGTTTTTACTCTGCTGATATCGCATGTGATCAATCGCGTATAGCATACAAAGGTTTTCCTCGGACTCATCACTAGTTTCCACAACATGGTGAGTCGCAATCTTATCAGTCTGCGAGCGACGATCCACGATCGTTGTCTCGGGCTGGAAGTTTATGTTTTCAGAGGAAACTGCTCGGTTTAGTTGCTTACCAGTGGTGAGAGTGAGCATCGATCGCAAGCCATTGCAGATGATGGTGTGAGTGGCGGCCGTGCAGCTACGGCCATGCCTTCGTAAAGCATAGAAAGTGGAAACACAAACCATCATTTACCATGTCAATAATGGAAGGCTTGTCAGCAAAGGGTTTATAGATTAGAATAATAAATATGCTGCTAAAGTTCCATCATTGGCACCAACACGATCGACCTTTGGATGGCTTACAAAGGACGGGCAGTGTTGCTTCAGTGGCGATCTGTCGCGCACGGGGGGGCTGCTGGCGCGGCATCCGTTGTCCTCGTTCGTACTCAGTGCATGCTTGTATCGTGCGATGGATATGTGAGTGGGGAAGCCAATTCCAGTGGGGAAAGGTTTGAGAGTGAGCGAAATCGACGGAGCTCGAGAATTTCATCGCGTGATTGGCCTTCCACCATCGGACACGATGACGACGAGCCTACATGAGGAGAACTGCGTGAGTGCGTGCATCCGTGCGACGCAGGTGGAAGGGGGGGGGGGAAGGGGGGAGCACGATACAACGAACGAGAGAGATAGGATGATGGAGGTGATCGCGCGTACCGATGCAATATGCTTGAAAGGTGTACCAAATTCAGCTACATCCACAATGGATTTCATGCGAATATGAACTGTTTGCCCATTTAAACGAGTTTTGGCTAGGCTTATCATTGTGATTGAAAGTTATATTTATTTTATCAGTAGATCACCAAAATACATTGAAAAGTATCTTACGAACCTTTTTTAACTACATAAGCTATAAAAGGGAGATGAAGCCATGCAGATACGAAGGGTTTGCTGCATTCAATCGACAAACGTGGTAAATTTTTGTACTTTCCATTTGAACTAGCAAATTACGCCCTTTTGCAATGTTTCAATACGGTAGAGAGTCTTCTCGAAGTCGAAGTGTTTTTTTTTGTCTCATTAGGGCACCTCCGTGTTGCTCCTTGGCTTCCATTTTCACTTTTGTAAGAGAATATACCGCTGCTACCCGAGTTTGGTGTTGAATGAATGAAAGAAAAGATCGGAAAATGGTTACAATACGCTCCCTAAGATAGAAAGAGAAAGTTTTTAGGGTAAATAAGTAGACCTTGCTGTGGCCGAAATTGTTTTGCTAACCAAAGCAAAACTTCGTGATACTCGTGAGCCACGGTCGTCAAGGACTTCAAGGAAATGTGAGAGGGAATGAAAAAATATATTAAACCAAACCGAAAAAGACACGAAAAGAACGAAGAAGGAATATTAGCAGACATAAAAAGAACGCTGAATGCTTCAAAGCCATATCTCCAACTTCGCGATTTAAAGTATGCTGACCAGACACAATTGCATATGATATTATAAAGCAATCGTCATTCGCATCATCCTTCGATAGGTGAATATACCGACATACCCTTCATACTTTAAATATGTCAAGTAGTTGGGCGAAGGAATTCGAGTTACCCTACAAAATGAGGAAGTTTCAACCAAGCTGCGAAGGACCAAATGACGCTATGCGTTTGCATAAAAACGAACCTATAGCCTTTGTCAATGAATTCGCAGCCAGTATCCTAACTTAATGAGCAAGCTTTCAAGGTCCGTATGCTATTGTTGAAAGGTGTTTTTTTATCAGGTTTTATTTCATTTTTTACCATCACGGACGTATTGATATCATATTCGTTCATTGGGATATGCCAGATCATTAGCTATGATCATAAAACGCGCCAAACGATATCTTAAATGAAGTAGAAGAAGGAAGAACACTCCAGAATACTTTACCATCGAGTTCACATAGTGAGCGAACGTTACTGCTGGGTAGCAATAATCAGCGGGGTGCACGGATCACTTTACAGCTTAACATTTTACGTCAGACGTATAACGTGTCCCACGGATCTGTCTGTCCAGTTCTTGATCGTCTATTTTCTCAACGTTCAAGTGCACTCGACCCGTACAACTGGTGAGCGGAGAGTAATGAACTCCCGTCGTCGAGTACCGGCAATGCTGTCTGTAAATAATGATTATCAAGTTTTAAGACATTCGCTGACCTTGCTTCGTCTTCCAGTAACTTTTTTTTGTAGGTAAACAAAATTGAAATTTATACAATAATTCCAAAAAGGGGCATGGAATGGCCCATCAACATGCAGCGGCCATCGGAGTTGCCTGCCATTGAACAGGCATGGCCGAAAAACTATCTGTATTCATAAAAACATAAACTCGCTGGCATTCAGGCGTTTCTACCCTGGCCAGTCAACGAGTCGCCATCACTAATGTTGCTTCGCATAACACTGGAAGAAAGCGATTGGAGGAACAAAAACAACAAGAACCCCTAGAAAAATGGATCCAGTCGGTTGCAGGTTTTCAAACGTAAAAAAACCCGTTACAAAGCAGCGACGCGTTCGAACTTAGCATACGATGCGCGATGTGGGGCGTACCTCACCCAGCAGCCCACGCGTTCACCCCTGCGATCATCACTCATATTGGCCAAAAAGCCGTCCCCGACAAGAGAAGGCGTTGGGCAGTAGATGGTGGCCGAGGTGGTGGCACTTTCATCGCTGGCCTACGACCACGATCGGTTGGACGAAGTCGGTTTTTATGCTCCATCACGCTTCTTCTACAACATCACAGATTGCTGTTTCGGTCTCTCGGCACACATTTAAAACGACCTGCTCAACGGTAGGTGTTGGTGTTGGAAGCTCGTCCTCCATTGCATGCCCAAATCTTCCCGAAAGCCGGTATGGCTGCCAGCCAAAGCTGACTGCCAGTTCATAGACCAGCCTCGCGATGATACGAGGTACTCACACACACGGAGAGATGGAGCAGTACTTGAAAAATATTATACGCGAACGAGCAGCATTGCCAGCTGGGGAGCCATGAAGCACTCGGGCTGTAGCGGGGTTCAGGTTAGAAAACACTTTCTAATTTCACACCGACACACAGTGGCTGTTGCTGGAACGTGGAACCAACACTGACTCGCTACAGAGTCCGTCGGCATGGGCAGTTTGGCGCTAGAGCGTTGATTTGCTTATCTCATATTCGACTATTCAATGAATTTTCTCGGTTGCCTCTTGGTGGCCTTGCCGGTCGTGCTGAATTTGGTTTTAGTTTTAGTTACCTCATCTAACGCTTTTGCTATGATGCGGCGCAGTATGCCACAGCTTTTCGCAACGAAATCAATATCACCCGTGCTATCGGTGTTTAGTGAACTGTCTTTCTTCACTCTGAAGTCAGACAACATACAAAGATGAGTAAAATTTATTTTTGTTTGTCCAAGCATCGTTTCGTTACGACCGGAAAACGTTTGGAATGCTGTTATGATATTCATTTCGTTTTGCAAACATAATGACATGCATGACATCCAGTCGCACAGTAGCTTCGGAGCATATGAAGGCGGGAAAGTCAGGAGGCTAGATGAAATGAATGACCGCAGGTTGACAAGTACCTACCCCTCCCCGAAACTGTCTGCGTACGTTAACCTAGCGGATGCAGCTACAAGCTGGTTTGCAAAATCATTTGTTGCAGTTTATTCACCTGGAGACGTCTGATTGTTTGTGACTCTTTGCAAGTATTGTAGCTCCCATAGACACTGTTTTCAGTGCCGGTGGTAATGTCGAAACACTTACAGGACACAATAGCACACACATTTTAAACACACAATTAGACACAATGGCCTCAAATATTTGACATTGCTTTTTAAATATAGATATGTTTCTAAATATTTTGTCCTACGGTTTAAAGTAATATAAATTAAGGGAATAAAAAAAAGATAAAGCCCGTACTTTGATCACGATAATTTTACTAGACAATAGTGATTGTGAACATATTACAAGGAAACCATGCAATAAACTGTAACTCAGAATTTATTATAATCTTGTGCGGCAGCAGATTTGTAGTAATAAATCAATAAATTGAGAATATGAAGCCTCTGGTCTGTTTGTCCTAATGTATACAGGGGGAAGGACTGCCAAGTGACTCATCGGCTTATGTAACATGTCTGCGCCATGACTATTTCTTGCAGCATTTTTGTGGTTCCTCTATTGCCTCGCTAGGAATTTCGCTAGGGAACCGCATCGTAAGCATTTGGTTCCGCGGCTAGCTCACTTGCATCGCTACACCGTTTCATAATGCCAGCCAATACTAGTCACGACAAAATCGTCCTGCTCCTCCAAAATCCTTCGCCGAGGGTCGTTGCTGATCGAACGCTTTTTCTTTTATGGCAGCAGCGATTGAACAACATCTTTGATGCACTTCGGCTTTCATCGATCGAACAACTGATCGAGAGTCGAATCTCAGCTTTTGCCACAATTTGCCCACTGCGGTGTAGGATTAATGGATGTACCGTTAATAGAAGGGCACTGCTCAGGCGCAAAAGAAATGGCGAGAAAGCGCACGCAAGTAACGCTCAGTGCCTTTCGTCGATTGCAGCTTGTGCCAAACGGACTTGCCAGCGCCACCGCGAGCCAGCTCGGCAGACGGGAAGGTGTGTGTGTTTTTTTTTATTTGCACAAAAGCGGAAGCGTCCTCCAATATTTGCTGTACTTTCGATTTCATGAAGAGCATACCCCAGCAAGGCTTCATGTTCGGGCCGCGATGCATGAATGGAAAGCTTCATTTATGCAGTAAAGTCCAATACGTAATGAGTTTTCTTCCTGGCCATGCTTTGTGCCATGAAGAGGGCCTAAGCTGTATTTGAGGCAAGTACAGGGGTAAGGTTACGTGTGTTTCACAATGTTTGGTGTACTTCCTGCAACAAATTCTTCGCCCTACCACCATTATTATATGCCCTGCTTTGATTTTGTCGGCAGTGTTATGGAAGTTTGCTACCATAAACTGGACAGTTCGGTGCATCCCTTACCACTTTGATCAAACTAATCACCCTTACCACTGTCCTTCTTGTCGTTATGCCAATCTATTTCATTACGAAACATCCCATGGTGTGCCAATGTATGGTTTTATTGTTGTTGAGTGTGAAAGAGGTGTCTGTTTACTTATCAATACGGTTATTCATTGTCCAGCAAAATAAAATCACTTGAGAACAGTGTTTCAGCCACTAGGTTTACGTTCAGCTATTGTTCAATTAAATAGATATTGAATACAAAAATTTGTTCCGTGCTCTTTCACGAAAGTAGCTTTCTGCTTCGTATACTAAACCGGATTTTACGTTTGCTTTCATTTCAGAATTGAGATCAACCTTCCGGCCGGAACAGGCGAGGTCAAAAACGCATACCGCCAATGCACGAGGTACATTTTTTGCAGTTTACACTCTAGATGACCCTGTTCTGTGCTTGCATGCAGTCCGTGTGAATTGAGAGTCCAATGATCGACGATCGCTGCTTTTCGGTATCCACCCACACTAGCTTGCTGCATTCCAATCAAACCGTGATACAACCCGGACACAATACGAAACTTAGTGCATCCTCCTTGGTTCAGCGCGAGCCGGTGTATGGGATTCAATCGCAAACTCGTGTTAATTTTCCTATGCGAGAGCGAGCAAGAGGAAGTGCAGTGGCAGGGTGTAACAGGTGTAACAAGCCCATTCTTTGAGCTAGCCACTGCTAATCGGCGGCACCTGTGCCGCGACTGAACAATTGAAACTATCCCGCTCCACAACCTTCAACCCTCCCATCGGTTCTCGTGTGCCTGTAATTAACGAAAACAGATAGAATAGAGCAGCGTATTCCGTATTTAGAACCAACGATTGCAAAGCCCGGTCCGCCAGCATCGAACTGGCACCCGCTGGATGCCATTGGTTCGCGTGTGATGCGCTCTGGAATGTGCCCGTTTGTTGTGCTCTAGTAAATCGCATGAATAGTGTCTGCTTGATGGTGAACAGGAGCACAAGGTTTACTTTTTGGTGAGGGTTTGCCGTCCCTCGGCGGTCGTTCAATTGCTACAACAATGTGCACGATCTAATAAGAGAGAGAGAGATAGAGGGAGAACGCAAGTGAGTGTGTCGTTCTGAGGCCCCTTTTTTCGACTGGAGTGTCACTTACCGCCCTTGATGGACACCAGCGCGACCGACAAAAACACGACGGACGACTAATCCGTTTTGGGTGCGATCGTAACCGAGAGTACTATCAGCCGGAGAGTGAATAGCGGAGATTGTGCGGTGAGTGATACAGGATGCGAGAGACAGAGTTTCTTGTGTCGGCGAGCTAAGACCACGGAGCCTCTGTCCACCGCAACCCAGGGAATGTTTTGAATTGTCTTCCGTCGTCGAAAAATGATGCCGCATAGCACGACTTGCTATCAGCAGCCAGTGATACAGTGCGATCGATAGACGGTGTGCGTGTTGGTGTTGCTATAACGGTGAGAGATGAGCGCTTGTCTCTAAACAAACAGCCGCCCGCTCGACAGTACTGTAACCATCTTTACTAGTGCGTTCCGTTCCTTGGCGAGACATGCTTTGTGATAATGTGTGTTTAACGTATGCTTCAACTGTTCGGTACAACATTCTCGTCAGCCCGATCATCGGTCGAAATCCATGCTCCAGTGAAGACGGTGCATTTGTCTGATTGTCTGGCTGGTTAGTAACGTTCGATCGGTTCTTCCGTAGTGGATCGGCCGACGATTGACGATCTTGTCGAGCTAGACGGGCACTCTGTTATCATCAATCGGCAACAGGCGTTCAATAAGTGTTGTGACAGAAGGAACGGCCCACTAGCATTAAATAAAAAAGAAATAAACGTAACGAGCGTAGAGCAGATTGCGGGTGTGTGTTCAGTGTGAAGAGTGATGGAAGCCTAGCATCAAAAGTAAAATAAGAAAAGCAAGTGCATCATAAGTATATGCCGGAAGTTCGTAAAAATTATCTCCCTGCTAGCTGACGGTGGAACGAAAGGAAAAGATCGAATTCACTACTCCGAAGAGTTCCAGCAGTTCCATTTTTTCCGACTGACGTAGTGCAGTGCCTAAGTGATAAGCTGAAAAAATAGTAGTAGCTAGTGTGCTTGTTTGTCCGTTTGTCTTCGATTTTTGTTCGTACTGCATGGTTGTTGTGCTAGTGGTTGCAGCATCTTGCGGTGTTTGCTGGGTATTTTTTTCTTTTGTGCGCCAAGAAACCTTCTAGGAGATTCTCCGAGCTACTGCTTGGCTTACACCTTTACGGGTTTTGCGACGAATGATTGGTGAGTAGAAAAAGTGGAAGCTGCATTATATTATCTATGCACAACTGTATTCCCTGGCGTACTGATGTCGAAACAACCGATGTTATTACGTCAATCGAAACGGCATTTCCATGCAAACGTGCTCAGCCCGCGATAAGATGCGAACAAACGTTTCCGTTAGTTCGAAGGGGGACACGGGAGTATTTGTTAGGCTGCTGATTAAAAACAATTGTACACACCATTCCGTTCAACCAAACCATCAAAAAATTTCTTTCTACGATGCCTCACGAGCAGAGCATTTGCTGCTAATTGATTGATCCTCGTTTCCGTGATTTGTTGGACAAACAAACGGACGTTAAATATTATTCAATCCAACCGCTGCAAGCCTCGGTTCGCCTCTGGGTTGAGATAACGTTGGATTATGTCGTACGTTGCGTGTCCTCCGCTAGCCTTCTCAGCGGTGTTATGCACAGTGATGGGGAGATCTCTATGATAGGAGCATTACTGTATGCAACACCACTAACGATGCTCTGCGATGAGATTGTAGAAAACGGTAGCACTCGGTACTCTCTCTCTCTCACTCTCTCTCTCTCCCTCTCTCTCTCTCTCTCTCTC
>NC_064874.1:30156902-30196902 GCF_943734745.1 Anopheles darlingi | reverse complement strand
CCACACTTGCTGCAGATATTCGATTCGTTTTCAGCCATTTTGGTTAGTGGTTTTTGGATATCCGGAACCTTGTGCCAGTACAAGCACAGTTGTTTACGTATGACCCGATTTTTTTGGCGTGTTGAAACAGTATCGAAGCAGCAGAGAAACATCCCCGTGTGCATTTTATGCTGAAAGCTTTATATACTGAAGCGCATGCCGCCACGTGTAGCACTTACTGAACTTGCTGTCCAACTGGCCGCCCTTGACAAGTTCATCAGTAGGAAAGCACATCACGGCAGTGAAAACGGACGGAGCATGGTGCACACCGGTTCTTCAAACAAAATGGCCCCCACTTTATCTCATCTCTGATGCGAGCGCAAACAAGCCCATGATGATCGCGGACGCGACGCCACCGTGCCGCCACTGATTGTTGGGCCGGCCTTCCAGATAACGGTGGCATCGTGCGTGTGGTAGCCGCTAGAGTCCCCCAAAGGTTCAAGGGAATGCTGATCATCGCTGCATGGTATCGTGGCATAGAGGTGCGAGATGTGCAAAGGTGGAGGACGAACCGAAATAACTGACGTCGGCGGTCGGTGCAAGTCGGTGCAAGTACAGGAAGTACGCTCGTCTACGTCCGCCGAGTGTCACAACACTGGGAAGCGTAACTCTATCGCAGCGCGAGCGTTACATCTAATTATAACTTGATATGGGAATGTCATGCGGTCTTGAAAAAGGGAAAGTGGATCGGTTGCGATGCCTGCGAACGACGAGACGGCGGCTTCCAGTTCCAGTTGTCTAGATTACCATCTTCGATCGTACCTCACTCGTGATCTGTTTTCATAGCACAAATCGTCCTCGCAACTGTCGTTCAAGTGGAAAATTCACAATAAGCTAGCAAAGGGGCCAACTGGATTGCATGAAATGCGCACGCGATTAAAAAATGGATGCCGAATTATTCCTGTTCAGAGAGGCGGTACCATGCATACAAAGGCTTACGTAATGGAGGGCAGGTTTCGATGAAGCAACGAAGGTTGGCGCGATCAGATCAGGTCGTTAGGTCAGGCGCAGTTCTCCGGTGCCTTGGTGTTTCTTTCCAATGGGTCAAATACAGACCCTGTTGGGCAAGCAATTATGTTTCGCTTTCGGCATAAATTTCTTTTTGGCGATCGAATGAAAAAATACAAATCATACCGCATGATAAACCGCTACCAGTTTTGGCGACGGATCGCCGCTGCAGGCGTTCGAAATAGTGGCAAAAATATGAAGGTCCTATAGTCTTGCCGAAAGCGTGGCCATAGTTAATCGTACGGCGGCGCGACCTATGCAGCCGACCGGTTTGCTTTGTAGATGCTGTTTCACGGCTATTTGTTATTAACACCTTGCGGGCATACATGATTGTGCTAGTTTTGAATATCTGGTCCGATAGCGTGTTTCATTTGCCACAATTAAATGCCTCTCGCGTTTCTTTAGGATAAGTGATGTTCGATTTCACTTCATTCTACTTTTGCGTAGGTGTTAACTAAACTAGTTTAACTAGTTGATGTGTAAGGTATTTATTATTGGATAACTCAATTAATCTTTTTGAATTCAAAACAGTACAGTAATGGATATTTATTTAGATGATCCAATGAAGATCATTCCCTATGAAAAGCGAACCACCCTCAAATCACTTACTGAAAGTGCTTCTTTGGCCGTCACGTCACTCCAAAATGATACATACGCACATGTTAATCAATACTCCGCGGACCCTACGAAAGCGAACTGGACGTCCTCGGTCGTACATCCAATAATCACACCGCAGCGCTCGGCTGTGGAATACGGTGACGGAGAGGTATAATGCGTTCAAGATCAAATCGACTGCTCCGTCTCCGTCTCCGTCAACTAGGCACGGTGTCTGTGCGTGTCCTGGCTTGTCCGCATTTGAAGTAGCCTACAAACTTCTCGATTAACGAGCAAGATGTCACGAGACCTGCGGCACACGGTCAGAGGGCGTTCGTGCATGAGCGTTTGTATCGGTGCCAGGCAGAGTGCCGTTCACTAGCCAGTCTGTGCATCTGGTTTGGAAGTTGTCGCACAGGTGCGCCCATACCGTGCATTTGCTCCCGGGGCGTGTAGGTCAAACGTCACTTAGTCTCGCTGTGCCCTCTACGTTCGACTTGTCGTCGTGTTGGTCGCTCACTTCATCGCTCGGCCCTCACTGTGCCAATAGCACAAGGTAGGCCTGGAGGTGCAGGCTTGCGCTGCTGATCGATGATATTTATGATCGACTTGATCGCCGTCCAGGCGGTGGTGCGTAGATTGTGAATAAACTTTGGCTTGGTTCTAGGCGAATGAAGAAAGGTCAAACGATGGTACCGGCAGTAACATAAGAACGAAGCGTGCTGAACCCTATGCTCAGGATTCTCGGGAAACGTCCCGTCCTCTCTTCTGATACGGGGTGATCAGAATATGCTTATAGGCAACAGCAAAGGCAAGCTGCAGAAACCGCGCACCGACCACAGCACGGCTCAGTATAGCTAGCGCCGGAGAGAACGGAGGACGCGTGCACTATCGAGCCGCCGCTGCGTCGTGGTGCACGAGGGTGAACCCTTTCGTGAGCCCGTGAGTGTGAAGTGAGCGTAACAGTGGGGCGATGATTAGGTAGCGCGTACTTGGCGTGTGCCCACCGTGCAACGGAAGTGAAATCAACCCGTACATGCCCTTAGCCGAGTGCAAGTGTAGTGTAGCGAAGTTGAAGGTGTGCCGACGCGAGCTGCGAGCTTGGACGCTTCGAAGGGTCCGCGGGTACTATCAATAGAACGGAAGCTTTCCAAACCTTGAGAACCGACGGTTGGATGACGCGTGGGAGCAGTGTGTTTGTACTTGAGCAGCTTCGATCGCAATGATCGTACACTGCTTTGTTTGGATATTGCTAGCGATGAATCGCATTTCTTCCGGACTTGGATTGGACTTAACGTAAACGATCAATCAGAGATGTGCGTTGATGAAGAGAATACAAGCATTGCGATAGCGTGCTATTGAAGAGCTGCGATGTGTGACGTTGCTCGTTATGGGGCTGCGTCTTACGAATACAAGGAAAGAGTGTTGAAGTACCTTGAAGCAGTGGGGCCCTCGTAAACATTCTCCGCCAAAGAACAGTGCAGCTGGTGGTGCTGCAACCGGAAAGTGAGCATACGGACGAAGGTTATTTGCTGAGACCTTGAGACCAAGATGCGAAGCCGGTCTTGGGTACCGTTCCCTCGGCCATTGCAGCAGGACGCAGGACGCAACGCATTTTGCAGGAGTGCTTGTCGATGTTCACCTTATTACAATGTGTACCTTACAATTACAATGCGTACAATGAGAACGGTGCGCGATGTGGTTCCTTGCTGCTCAACGGGACACCTCGACACACTCTAGATACTTTTGCTAGAAAGAAGAGGAGAGAGAGAAATAATGTTTGCACGTTTACCTTGGGAAAACTCTTTAACGGCTTCATTAGCCAAATAATGGCCTCGCAGCGATACGGGTGGCAGAGACCTTGCGGCGTTTAATTCGCAATTCGTATTCGCAGCTAATGTTTTGAATGGCGCGAAGTAGCAGGAATCGTCACCAGGTTTTAGGAAGGTCGAACGAGAAGTCTGACTTTTTTATCGCACGATAAGCTAAACGATTAAATGCGATAATATAAACCAAGCAATGTGACAAAAGAGCCGGCTAATTGGAACGATTGTGACACCTGGAATGGTTGGAATTTATTGCTGACGTACGCAAACCACTCGTTCGCATTTCGATCCTGAACCCTGGGTCCAGTCGCTATAAAAAGAAGCAAGAAATGGAAGTCAATGAGCGGGTTACCTTGCTGTTTACTGTTTGCAGTAGTTTGTATGAAGGTTTTGTAAAAGGTTTCCCGTTGACGCGAGTTCACATTGAGCCTACCCTTGCATGAAATAGGCGATCGCAATCGAATTGTTGGTCTAGTGAGGACATAGCAATTTGCCTTTGCCAATCTTAAAACGATATCCACTGACCCATTCGTTCTGTGCGGCAATGCAACCTAAGCGTTAAGGGTGCTCCATCAGATATGGAATCATTTCGTGAGTACTTATTAGCCTTTCATTATGTGTTGCTATTGGTGCACTGGTTTCTAGTCATTTAAGGATTCGTTGAAATCGTTTGGATAAATTTCTCTAGGTTACAGCTGAAGCAATTACTGATAAGCTAGTGGGTGTGTGTACGAACGGGTGATGCGCAACGTAGGCGCCCCCTTACACCCAATGCAGTAACGCAACGACACGTTTTTACCAGCTGACGGGTAGCGTGTACTGACGCGAACACACGGAACGGCTAACGCTTTGGCATTTCATCTTCATCAATTCGAATTCGTGATCAAGTTCGCTCTCTCTCTCTCTCTCTCTCTCTCTCTCTCTCTCTCTCTCTCTCTTTCTCTCTCTCTTTCTCTCTTCTCTCTCTCTCTCTCTCTCTCTCTCTCTCTCTCTCTCTCTCTCTCTCTCTCTCTCTCTCTCTCAGTATATGTATTTTCTCAGTGTTCTCCATCAGTAAGAGAATTGCCATTATCTACTAATTATGCGGGTGTTCGTGTGGAACGTGGTTCATCTAGAAGAAGCGTAACTGTTTGTTATTTATTTACCTGTCATTTGGGCTTCATCTTAGAAGGTGTGAAGGCTGTTCGAAAAAGGCGGGGGGTAGGGGAAGCTGAGCAGATTGTGGTGGTGCCTTTTTTCGATGGCAAATGCGTTGACAGACCGCAGACTTCGTCGGATCGGTCGGAAATGTTTGCTCGGGCGGGGCTGGAGCAGGTGGTCTAGCAGGTTTCCACCGTCCCTCAGGGGGGACGAGGACAAGCTTGTCGTTCTAGCTTATGTTACTGATGGCCTTCCTCCTGGTGGCCAGTTCACAGACAGGTCACATCTGTTCTCAGGCTCGAACGGTGGCTCCTCGGTGACCGCAACCTCCATTTGGTAGTGCTAGGCATTGAAGGAGCGATGTGGAGGTATTATAGCCCACCCTCGTACCAGAAGGAAACACCGCATTGCCTGCGGTCACCAGAGCAATAGAGATAAAGAGAGGGAGAGAGAGCTAGAAAAATATGATCGAGCGAGCGGTAAAGATCCCACCGACGAGATCGGTACGATCTCTCGCCGCGCTTTCGCAGGGCGCGCTTAGTACAACAGGTAAGCCGCCGACGCAAAACCGCCGAGAGGCACAGAGACGCACGCGCTCGTAACGCTCGGTTGGTTGGCACAGTTTGACGCCGGCTCGGGATTATCAGTCGCTTTACGGACGACGTAGATACGGTAGCGCGGACGACGGAGCGAGTGCAGCTTTGCTCGGTTCGCATTTGAATCCTTGTTAGTTTATTGTCACAACGCCAAGTTCCTGCTTACATCGTACGATAGCGCAAGAAATGGAGGACAAGCAAGTCCCCTGCCGGATTCGTGTTTCGTCTGATCGCTGTGCTAATTTGTTTTTTGTGTGTCTCGATCGAGCAACGACAAAGAACAACCCGTAGGCCTGTGCCTTGTCGTAGTGTGCGATAAGACGAATCTTTGTGATACACGTATTGCCGTGTTATCAACACGGCACAACCCATGATCAAAGTTACAGTGGAGACACGTGATACGATGAAGATGAATTTCTCCCGTACAGTGATAGTGAATATTATACCGATCGACCGTGAATGAACAGCGACGATAGGGTTGCTGCTCATTTCACGTTCATGTTCTCGATAAGGGTGCAAAAATTCCCATCAGTACCTTTAACTTCATTTAATCCCCTGTGTTCTGTGAGGTGGAATCATAGGGTGGAATAATTGGCGCAAGGTTACCCAACATTTGAACCATCTATAAAGGACGGTGTTATAGTGATCGTGGATCGTGGATCGCAATTCGACGGCTGAACAACGTCAATCAAATTTGGGAAATTTTGATTATTTCTACTCGCGGCGCACCCGACCGTGGTTTAATGGTGCAATTTAGCACAATTTTCACCACATCATTCTGCCGGTGCCAAGTCACTGCGCTGTTTCACGCACAGCTCCGTATCATTTGGCTTTTATTTGTTACTCTATGGTGTGCGGTGGAGCGGCTGGCAGACGGGAAGGCATGATTGCATCGATTCAAACAGTCAGCGAGAATATTTTCGAGAAAATGTTTAAATATTCCTGTTCCATGCGCAGTGCGGTCAGTTTGTGTGCTCGTGCTCCGCAGTCATTGTACAGTTGCGTGTTGAAATCGAGAATCCTTGTGATAGTGAGCCATTCTGCAGTACATGCAAACATATTAGAATGTGTATCTTAGTGTTTTTTTAAAATAATGTGTCATTCGTTGTGATGCCTTCCTTTTCCCTAGAACTGTTCCACAATATGGGTTCGTTAGACACGGAACAGAAAATTCGTTGATGACATCATGATGGTGTTTGGGAAGGGTTCATTTTTTGTTATGCTAAACACTAGGCAAACGCATCCGTGACGTTTCATATTTTGGGTGTATCCAGCGTTCCTTAGCGTATGGTAGCGTCGGGCCTGATGATTAACAAACAAAAAGGCACTTTGAAGTGAAACGTTGTTAGGTTGTTCACTTAGCGACTATAATTTTTGTTGAAAGTAGCTTGTTTTGAAAGTGGTGCCAGCGACGATTTTACCACGAAAATAATGTCTAAAATTGGTTTTATTTCCGTTGCTACCGCGTCATCCGCGTGTTTTATCGTCTGTTTGATTGAATTGATTCTATGCGATAATGACAGTGACGTTATACAAGAAAAATATTAAATACTTTCTATCGAACCCCTGCACCACCCCCGTTTTTCCCTGGACAACGTTTCACTTTTCATCGTTTATCGCCATCCTTTAGTGTGTGAGTCTTGAAAATCATGGAAAAACCGTTTGCCTCACTCTCACTGATTGCTGGCGGTAACCATTAAACGTTGAGCGTAGAGCGCGGGCGCCGTTTGGTCGTTTGGGGCGTGCTTGCTTCGATGCCGTTTCAAAATGTATGAATTCGTACGAAAGTTTGGGGCGTGATGAAAAAAAATGTCAAAACTTAATAGAGCATGCGGTGGGGCAACGAGCTTGGCAACCACCTGGAAAAGACCTCTTCGATTTACTTCCTTTCTACCGGTTGATCGTGAAAGTGATAAAGCGTGCCGACAGTGGATGGGTGGAGCAGACGGAGCAGAGCAGCACGAGCTATGCTCTTGGTCGGCGTTTTCCAGTAAAACAGTTGTAGGACTTCATTGAAATATGCACATAAATGGGTGTGCATTTAGATAAGGAAATATCGAAAAAAAAACCAACAAGTGCTTCTTTTTTTTTTAATGAAATGCAGGAAGGGATTCGAAAGGGAGTGAAGTATTATCCAAGAAAAAATCCAAAAGAAGTGAGTGTGTTTCATATAAGGACACTGACACAGCAAGTCTGAAGGCAATATAATACAGCCAATTCATCGAGATCAAACTGGATTACTTTGGTTATAATGTTGTCAACGATCCTCCTGCGACAAGCTCTCGGCCCACTCTGGATGCTAGCAAAGGTAAGAAGGGATTGAAGGACTTTCTCTTAACAAGAGAACAGATTGATAGCCTAGCATAACTAGCATAAAGTTTATTTAAAAACTACATTCACGACTGAAGTTGATAGCATCGTTAGCCGTACCAACGGAACGGTTAAGCTCTAATCAGGAAATTCAGTGATAGCCTTCACCTTGCGAATGGCGTAGTGCTGCGTAGTGCTGCGTAATGCACTATAAGCCGTTGATAAGATTTACATAAGATTAGCTTTGTAAATTCGTAAATCTCTGTTGCTGCTACTTATGTCATCCCGGCACGCCTAGAGGGTTGTGCACGAAATATCTGAGAGCAGTCCTCGTGCCATCTTCAGTTCTACGTGCGTCAAACTGTGTTTGGGGGCGAATAAAAACATGACGAATTGTCTCGGTTCACTTATCTGTCTGACAACCTTCTGATATGCTATCGGTGCCTTGGAATTTGCCTTCTGAATGGTCACACGGAAGAAGTAGAACACCGTATCCACTGACTCCAGGAACTCTGACGCACATACTCAAGAAATGATAATGTGATGAAGTAAGGTGTTCATCCAACCGATGGATGGAACATTCTATCGTCATGTACAGTAGTTACCGACTCAATCATATGCAACATGATACCACGTTATTGGTATTAAAAATTCGATTAGATCATTTGGTCATTGCTCTGTACTTCGTACGGTTGGTGCTCGATAGTTGCTTGGAACGGTCTTGAAAATTTGCATACCACTAGACTTCCGTTCGTTGGATCGCAGTTGGAGGAATAATAACCTGTTAGCAATCCAAATTTGGGCAGCCGTATCTTTCAATTCCCCTGCCAAATCTTATGCCGATGGGTGTGACGAACGCGAAAGCACTCAGAAGGGAGTGCCATTTCTCAGACGAAACAATAGACTGCGTGACTCAGATCGCACCGAATGTACGGAGTGGATCCTGTGATGTATGACTACTGGCTGTCCGTTTGCTTCCATTCCCGTCCTTTGAAATTGTGTCATTCTGCGCAAAGCAATTTGGCTTTGGCATCGCGTCGTTTGGGATGTAGCTTCACGTTTTGCGCATCGCTAAAGGCGATGCTAAATTGCGGTGATGGGACAATCGCGCGACTGAAAATGGAAAATCGTTCCTCATCACGGTTGTCACGCTGTTCCGTTGATCTAATGATGGCCATAGGCCGTATTCTGGCTTACAGGGAGGAAAAAAAGCTAAACGATGATTGGGTATGGAATAGGTGGCTCGTAGCTGGAGATGGATTCAGCCCGATACCAATTCCCTTCACGTGGAGGCACAACTGGCAGCAGCTGAAAAACAGTACGTTCCCGAGGCGACAAAGCATCGGTGAAAAACATCGGCGGCAGTGGCCGTACGGCGGCGACGGCGGCGGCGGCGGCGGAAACGGACACTTTTCCGTGCGCACTGCGAGCGGTCTGATGCACGTGGCCAGACCACACTAACGTGACACAACCGCTCAACTCTGCCCGGTTTCCACTTTTCATCACAGCCAGCCAGCCAGCCAGCCAGCCGGCCAGTCAACCAGCCCGAGAGCCAGGCACGAGTCAGTGTTTGTGGCCGTGGGGAAAAATTAATTACCCCACACGAATCCGAGAGTTTTCACTCTCCCGCTTATACTGCCCCCTGCCAAACACGTGCGATCGACTGTAGGAGCGTTTAGACTTTGCCTGCCACCAGCAGGAGTTTAGGTGATTCAATGAAATGGAACGATGCGTTTTGTTTGCTTTTCACGTGGCACACCTATCACGTATAACGAAAGATTGCTACGGGGGTGCAAGCAGCGAAACTTTTTCGTTGAATTATGGATTATGCTTTTATCATAGCGCTGATGGATACGATAAACAGGCCTATTACAATGAACAGTTTTTTGGAGGAACAAGAGTAACTAATAGGAAAAAGGCAATAAGTAGAAAGAAAATAAAGAATGCAAGGAAATATATATATTTTTTTTATTTTCAATTTACCGCTTATCGTAAGGTAACTTAAGGGGGGCTTTGGTTATTTCGTGTCTAAAAAAGGCTTATTTTTGATGATTTTTAGTGAAGAAACCATTCGACCTAAATTTTTCAAAATAATCTCATATCAAACTAAATTTTTTCAAGAATATTTGGTTCTATTTTGGGGAAGATTTATTCAAAACTACGTTCATGGCATTCAATCTAGAAAGGCTAGTTTGCAAAAATGTACTTTTTGCGGTGCCCATCGTAGCCCAGGTAGCCCCGTCGAGTTTTTGTTAAATTTCCTATTTTTCGATTTTAGGCGGATTTTTGAAGTTGAAAAAGTTATGCTTTTTTCGTTGTTTTCTCAAACAACAAGCTTTACATAATTAAGTAGTTTTTATGCTACGATGGGAACCGACTTTGAAATCGTAGGTTTTGGGAATCGCGATTCAAAGTAACGAGATGCATTGAACCTAGTATAAAAGGCAGATTTTCAAAAATCTATATCTTTATCAGTTTTGCTTCGATTGATCCCAAATTTTCACACAATATTCTTGAAAGCATAAGCACTCATAAAAAAATATAATAAGTAAATGCGAAGAAATAAAATAAAATACCAAAGCCCCCCCTTAAGTGAATGTTGCTTGGTTCATGGACTCGTGACTGTTTATAGGACAAGAGTTTATTGCATAATTGACTCTAAACTATAAATCAGTGAATTTTTTTTTATTCTATAAATATGATGCTTCAATAATGCAAACTTATTACTGCTTATATCGGCGATACGTTTAATTAATCAAAATGAATTTCCTGACATTCAAATAAATTCATTGCAAAACATTGTCCCAATTTTCAACAGAAAATGATTTACACAAGTTGTAATTAATGAGCTAACACTCCATCGTCGATGTACGTAAAACTGCACTACGGTAAATGGACCGGGTGTCAGCAGTATAGGACTCCATCTGAAGAGTAGTTGCTGTCATGGTCTGTACTACTGGATATAAAAGGCAAAACGGTCGCTTCGCTTGGAATCGTGACCCGAATATTAAACAAGATGGATTGATGACCTCCAAATTCTTGACTCTCCAGTCGGCTGCCTAGCCTGAACCTGTTCTACCGCGCACGATCCGGTGGCCCTAGCAGGTACCATTGCTCAAATTAGCCACCAACAATCGCATGACAATCTTTCTCTTGACATCGAAGACGTGTCAGTAGGAATTGCGCATTGCACTTTATCGGTATCCCTGGTGAGGAGGGCTCAGTGTATGTAACCGTTGACCTTGTACACGCCGGCTGTTGTGTGCCCCGGGTCCCATATGGGAAGTGAGTGAGAATGGAGTATACTTAGCGCCACTAGTCCATCACGAACCCCAAAAGCCAATAATTAGGTTGTTATTAATTGCCGGTTAGCAACGGCGAATACTGCAATTAGTTTCATCTTCGACGATGGCGTCGCTATACAAATAGAGATCGCCCGGAAAGCTTCCGTGAGCGAGCATCGCACAGATGCGTTACGATCGCGATCGTGGCTTCGTGATTTATTGTAGACACTTTTTGTTTTCAATTCCCCGTCCGTCGATAAAGACGTTCATACCCTGTCTCGGTACCAGCGCACTTAATATTTGAGACAACCAGCACGGCGAAACTGACCGTAGGCGCTACCACACGCAAAACTCAAACACACTCGCCGCTCAGATGAAACGCGATTTCCCCACAATGGAGGAGTGGTTGGGACAAGGCGAGTGGGCAAGCGGCTCTCAGCATCTGAACACAGCAACGCCAGCCAGCACCGACCAGACCAATCTGTCTCCCTTGGGCATCACCAAAGCCGGTCAGCGAGAATAGCAGCACGCTCAACGCGCTCCAGTATCCTTGAAACGCGACGGTTCGGCCATGAACCGAGCGTCGAGAACGTCGATGCCGAGTCCTGGGTTTGCCGGTTTGCTACAGTCGCCACCGAAGAGTGGAGTAGGCAATCAACTTCCCCGATACCGAGACTGCAATAGGAACACGTCGGTGTCGCTAACCAAAGGACTTGCCTCCAAGGCAATACGCATTCGATGCAGCCCTAGTTGGCTGCTACAGTCAATGCCTCCTCGACTGCGCGCGTACGTGTGGTTGCTGAGAGATTCTGAAAATGAACGGTTCTTCTTCTTCCTTCCTTCCTTCCTTCTGGTAGCTTCTGGAGGACCAGTCCAAACTGGCAAAGCCAACGCCAAAGGGGCCATGCTCGCACGACATGCACGACGGTCAGTTTGCTGTTTCCTGCTCCTGCTACTTCTACGCTCCGTTCGCGGGGTCCTTTTCGTGCACTCGTCGTCCGATGATCTCTACGGTGTGCAGAGATGGCGGCGACGGCGGCGGCGGCATGAATCCGTTAATGACAGACCTCCGCACCGCATAATGCGTTCGATGAACTCCGTGCGCTTAGCGTGCTCGTCAGGCGACGGCGACGGTGACGGCGATGTATAGTGAAACACTGAAACGGTTTTCGGGGCATCTGCGTTGGCAGAAATCGGCAATGGCGACGGTGGACCTTCGCAAAAAAACCGTTGCAAGAATCTTAAGTAGTCGCAAAGGAAGCAGCGTTGGTGGTGATGGATCAGGGGCGGGCCACGGGAAGGGCTATTTCATCACGTGATGCTCGTTTGTCGCTGACAAAGATGCCGAACTGTCCGCACACACTGTGTGTCTGTGTGTGTGTTGAGCGTACAACGTGATGTGATTAACGATGTCTGTTCTGAAGCGTCGCCATTCGGAACGAGTTTGGCATTTCTACCAGTCCCGGCATTCCGGGCAGCGCTCAGGTGGCGCCCTAGAACGAACGAGCGAGAAATGTGCTTTCACTTTCACTGTTGCTTCTCTGGCGAGACACAATCGGCGGCGTCATTGGGGATCGAATGCCTTAGATAGAGATGTTACGGCGAGACACTTTGATCACTTGCCTAGAACGCATTACACTCGCAAGGCGGCCTCGTGCCAAGGTCTCGCACAAGGAGATCCGAAATGTCACCGGATAATGATGTGGTGATCGCAATCACACCGCACGCCATCATATCTATCATCGTTACCGAGCGGCTCTTATCGGGAGAACTGTACTCTCTGAAATGGTAGTCTGGGAGGTAGTGGACCATTTATCATTTTGTACCTCGCAGGGCAGCATTTGCAATGCAAAGCACATCCGCCTGGCGGCGATTGCATCTCCCGGCGCAAATCTTGTGGCTTGTGCTCGTCTGGCATCTTTAGTGATATTTTCACGTACGATCACATCACAGTTCGGGTACGGATCTGATCGTTACGCCGCTTGACATTTGATGTTCTTTGTTTACACTATCAAGCACGTATTGCTTATACCTCGAATGCGAACGATGCGATTCGCGTCTTTATAACAATTCTAGACGCAGCAAACAAACGTCGGCCCATGAACATCCTTGAAGTGAGATGATGTTACTGTTTGATGGTATTGACAGGCGTCGTTTTTTCTGTATGGTTGTCGGTAAATCCAGTCCCAGCCGATAGGGCTGGATAGTTGCGAAACTCCTTAATTTACCTCCACCGGCTTGACCGGTGCTGGTGTGTGTTATACCACCACCCGTCATTAGCGGTGTGCAGCGGTTACGTTTGACGGTTTCATCCTTCGCACCCCCTCCCTCGCCCACCCTTTCCAATGGTCTAGCTCGTGCGTGGAGAAACAGTTGAATGGCCAATGGCGGTGGGCCCGTTATTGGTTGGGTTGCCTCGCATTTCCGTTGGCCTTTACCCTTTTACCATTTGTGGGCATCTAAACGGTGCGATGCGATGCGACGGATGTGGCATCAAACCTTAGCCGATGCCGGTTGATGCTGACGGCAGGATGAAATCGGCTCAAATCGAAGATGAAACCCGCTGGAAAGATGTCAAGGCCCGGCGCACCGTTTGCACAGCGTCCGGGGGTCTTTTTGGCTGATTTCTGGCCATGATTACGATGCCGGACTGGCCGGTCACTGGCTGGCAGTTGCTGACCGGCTCCTTGATGTGCGATGAAGATGTGGTTTTTCGTTTGCTATCCGTGGTGGGCACAGCAACGCATCGTAGTAACCCCTTTGATCGACGCTGGCAATGAACGGAGCTGGCAATGATGATGCTCGTTAATGATGGATTCGGTATGATCGCTTGCTCGACTCGGTTAGTGGCGAGTAGTGGACGCTGTTTGATGGAAGTTGCTCAAAATTGAACACCGTCAGTCACATCCGTCGCGCCTCTGAGCCTAAAAGGGGCTACAAGGGGGCTGTAGGATGAGGGTGTTAGATTCAATTAAAAAAAAAACTACAACAACCGCAGCGCAGCTACATTTCGGTGCGACACATAGCCACCCAAGATTGTAGTGTCAACGTCGCAAGAGCCGTCGGTGTGCTTCCTTTCATGTCCACAAATGGGTAGGAGTTGCGCAGCACAACCAGCAGGGCTGGGAGTCATTGACATAACGTTCGCCATACCATGATTGGTGGGTTTCTAGATGCGTAGAAGCACCGAGTGCACGCACCGGGGCTAGACTACATCGCAAGCAGGCCAGTGGCAATCGTTATCAGCTGCGATTTATCTTTTACGGAGTGATTATGTCAGTACGCTTCGCCTACCACCACGTGCACTGTCACTACACGATGCTCAGCAAAATGGAATGCTCGTCTGTGACGCGAGTGCACCGCAGCATCTGTACAAATACGTACGGTCGCTTTATGGTATGCAGCACTCTAGAATTGAATAACCAACGTTGTACGAAACATTCTTACCAACCCTAACCGACTGCTTAACTAGTGTTCCTAGGTTCCTGCCCGTACCTGGTGGCTTAGGGGTGTACTAATTCAATTAGGAGTCTCAACCGAAACGCGCCCCGAAGATCTAACATTGTTCGCGCGACAGTGACGAGCCCCCTGTTTTTTTTTTGAGCGACAAGTGGGTCAAACTCCCCGGAAAAAAACAACTAGGGCAGCCAAAATTAGACAGTTTATCGGTTGGCTTGCGCAATTTTGTAAAAGAATGGCTACCCGTCCTTGACAGTGGCACAGGAAGCGATGAAGTAATGGAGACAAAGTTTGACCTACAACAGTGCGCGCTACGCCCCAGGAAGCCGAAGTTCAAGGGTAACCGATCCAATTGTTGCCAATTGTTTGTTCCGCGTTTTTGGGTGTTTTCATTAAAACATCTGGAAACTTGACAACAGCGTATCGGCAATTTTGTTGCAAGGTGGACCGATATGGTCGATTTTAAACGCGAAAAACCGTGATTTATACTCATAACCAGTTTAAGTCGATCTCGTGCTCTGTCGAGCGATGGCGATGAATCACGCAAGCCGCGGTTAGCGAGACGGGCGGTACTCGGAGATCAGGTCATTCCACCGAGTTGAGTGACACTAGAAACGCTTCAAAACAATATGGTAATTTTAGTAAACCACCTGGTGTTGCGAGGCTATTATAGGGCGGTGAGAACAACACATTAAAAATGCCTCAGTTCGATACTCTGACCGTTGCTGGAAATAGATAAACTCACGGCAACACATCGTAGCGTTGTAGCTAGCTAGCATTTCCGTCAGCAGCCCGTTCCGACCGGGATGGAAATGAGGGACCGAATCGCCCGTTTACAGGCATCACGCTCGAGTCTCGTGATAATCGAAGGCTTCCTGCTGACAGGCGTAGGTGTTGGAGGCGTTGCAAGAGCTCACACCTCAGCTAGTAGCACCCGCGGAACAACACTGTCCGCTCCGGGCACTGCAACACTCCCGCTTAGGTTCATCTGAAACACCGAACGGTGAACCCTCCGTACTGTGTGTAATGCGGTCCGGTAAGAGAGTGAGCGCACACGTCAGCTCGTTGGGACCGTCATCCGCGAATGATTAAATCATCAGATGTATGTACGTATTTCCGTTTAGCATATGGCACCACTGCACAAGCCAGGCCAGACCAGAGCAGCCCGATCACTGTTCGTGTCTTTTTTGCGGATACGGTCCGACATCGTCGTGCTGGCAGTAATGAGCGTGCGATAGGCGATTTCCGCCATCGGGTAAAACACGAAAAAAGTGCCATGGAGCAGCAATTAGTGACGTCAGTGTCACCGCTTGATCGATCGCCTGGCCTGGCCTGGCCCAGCTCACCAGCCAACCAGCACGCATTGTCGCAAGCGGGCAGTGGTGCTGGAGAAGGAGGAGGTGGAGATGATGGTGAGGGAGAGCTCCGAGAAGTTGAAAGGGAAGTCGATCGCCTTGAGGACGCCAGTCGGTGGAGTAAAGGTTGCACGGAGCCTCCACCGCTTCACTAACGTCAAGCTGCGCGAGGGACCCGCGAACGCGAAAGGACGAGCCGATGGCCATCTGGCGCACTCCTAACGGCAAATCCTCCGAGCCTTTCACTTTTGCATCTTGGCAACCACCAGGGCAGGACGGTGTCCTATCTCTTTGTCTTTGTGTTCTATCTCAAAAGGTGTACGCCATCGATAATGGGCACGGGGGCGATAAGGTATCGAATGGCAACGACAAAGGATGAGACGGGCATAAAATGGAGCGTTGTAACAAGCGCACCGGAGAAGCGGCCAGTAGTTGCTATTCCCTAGCCCTATACTACCGGCCTAGGCTGCAGGTCCGGTTGTTGCCCTGGGCTTGATCTAGTCTGCGGGATTTTGTTGCCAAGTCCACACGATCCATCGAACGATCGAGCGATTGTGGGAATTGTTGGGAATCTGGTTTTGTACCGATCTACGCTCCAAAACTGTAGGAAAGACCTGCCCCGGGGCGGGGAGTGTGCGGGCAGGTCGACATTTTCTTTGCCGATATCTCGCCGGTCGATGGACGCTTCAAGCAGGTTCCAGCACCGTTGACACATCGCTGGACTTGAACGCGACTAATTGGAGCTCCGCTGTTGCTACTGCTGCTGCTGCCACAGATCGGACGAAGAAGTGGAGCATCGGAACGGTTGCCGACGACGTTCATGTTTATGCTGCATATGACTCGGCACTTTAGTTTACTGCGCGAGCGATCATTATGACGGTGGCGATGGTGGTCCACTGGGAAAATCCCAGAATCCTATGAACAACACTAGTTTATTGACCGGTACCATTTGCGGTCCATAGCATTAAGAGCCCAAAGACCAATTCCACTCTGGGGGTTTTTTTCCATCTTCGTTAACGCGTTCCGAGCGAACGATAAGCAACGATGTTTGCACCGTCGGTGTAAACAAATTTCACGCACTTATTAGGATAGTCTAGAGTATGAGTTCAAAGTTCAAGTGCTGTGCTAGACAGCCCAGATGCGGACCAGTTGTCACGATCGGCTCTAAACGGCTTATTATCTAACCAAGGTAATACATTATTGATCGGCTGCTGATGCGGTGAGGAAGCTGCCGTAGTTGGTACCGATATGACGCTAGATGAACTCGCGCCACAGAGCGCCACTAATGAGTCATTATCCCAGGAAATAGCTGATCTCGCACGTCACGTCAGCGCAGTAGTCCTACTCAGGGGCCCTGGGCGCTATACCGAAGTGTGGGGCTGCGAGACATTGTCTAGTCTGTTACTGGAACCATCTACTACCGATCCAATCGGGTGATCGTGTCGTGAGGGATCATGAATTATGCAATCCCATACACGACTGATCGGCTGCATGCATGACCTCGATCTATCTCGCGCGATCGTGAACGGGATCTGAAGCTGACCGGTCGTCGGGAAACGGGTATGCTGATGGAGTGCCAGAAGTGCCAGGTGGCAAAAGGCAGACAATCGACATGCACCTGTTGCACGCTTAATAGAATTGCGTTTGCGATTGCGTCTCGATCATATTGCACCTCGCGATCCAGATATGGCAGCTATGGCGATGCTACTAGCGTGCGGATCGTTTCAGGAAGGATATCGCGAACTCACACATAACGTGTTGCGTTTCGGCAAGCCGGTTTCTAACCGTAGCCTGCTTCGACGGGAGATGTTATTTTTACAATCCATCCGTGGGCGATCGAGCCGAGATTAGCAGAAGAGATAGAGCAGGTTGTGGTATCATAAAACGAATCCGACCACTAACCACTCGGGCTCGTGCTGTGCAGACGCATTGAGATTCGCTCGCTTGCCGCCTCGCTGACCGACATTGACATTAGGAAAGAAAGAGTCGAGGTCGCATGGTCGATTCCGGTTGCAGTCGCCATCGGTGTGGGTGCCGCCGTTTCTCATCGAGCCGCGTGTTGTCCGGCAAAAAAAAACGCAGAAGTTCTTATTGGTTACCTCGAAGAAGTCCAAAATGTTTCGCTCAATGACAAAGCGTTCGCGGTCGTTCTTCTGGTACGTGAAAAACATTCTTCGTTGTGATTTCCAAAAAAAAAAACAACAGCGCAAAACAGAAAACGCAGAGCATCGATCTTGTGGTGCGCGCTCATCACGTCCGAACCATCATGGCAGGACAAGGATTGGAAAGTGTAATTTTGGTCGCCCTTTCCTTGAACGACAGCCTCCAGCGGCACGATGGCAATGAAGTGCTCCATATGAAACTAACCCAAGCTTTTTCGTATTGTTTTCTACTTTCAGGTAAGCACACCACTGTCTGCGATGCATCCGTGATCATCTTCATGGCGGTTCGGGGCCAACCCATTAGCCAGCCCCCACCAGACGCGTAAGATCTTCTACCGCAGCTGCAAACAGCTGCAAGATGGCCATCGGTCGACCGGTGGCTCCGCTAAATTCGGCAATGACCGTTTCGATTGGCCCCAAAAAGACTGTGGAAACGTGGCACATGCTATGGGCCGCTAAAGTGGGACACTGGCACTCGGTAGCGATTAATATTCCGAAACCGATCGCAAATAGACGCGCCCACGGACCCAGACGTACGCCAAACAGCAAACAGCAGCACCATTGTGCAGCGCTGATTGAGCAGTCAGGACGGATGGTCGCCGCATGTTTGGGTGTTTTCCATGGACACCGTGAGTTCCAGTATCGGCGGTTTTTAGTAAAGATCGGAGACCATCTGAACCGAATCGAAGCTCCTTACGATATCACTTGACGACGGTTGACCATGAGTGATCCGACCGGAAGGTGGATAGCAATTGATCAAACTGAAAGACGACACGGAAGATCCATCTGGTTGATGCAAATCGTGTCGCCGGCGTCTCACCCTGTCCAGGAACTGCGACGCTATTATCGCTTAGCGATTCATGAATAAATGAAGGCGTTCGCTGCCGGGAATCACTCCCACCCTCCCGGGCCGGTAGAGGTAATATTGTGAGAGTTAACGGGCAATCATTAGGAATCATAAGACCATCTAGCGTTACTGAAGCGATGGCGGATACCTTGATAGATTAGTCCTGCTGTCTCGTCTCGTAGCGGTACAGTCTGCTTTGGGGTGAATAGACGAGCAAATGGCTTGGTCGTAGGATGTTGCTGGTGTGAAAGGCATCGACAACATTGCTGCTACTGCCGCTTCTTTTGAATATTCGATCATTAATGTTTCTCCGGCAGTGGAATAATGATTGATGGCGGATACTAAGGAGTGTCACATTCCGACATCAGTCCTTTCGATTATGTTTTTGCAAACGTTTGTGCTAGCGCTTGGTGACCATACTTCCCAAAGCCATTCGAGTGGCGAATCGAAAGGAGTTGCAAGTAAAACGTAATACACACAAGCTAAATGACCCTGACACGAAACCAAAATTGAATCTATAACAATCTATCGACAGCAGTTCCAGCGTTGTTGGCGGCTTCATGGCAGCGATACGATAACGGAATTTCTTTAAACGATCATTTAAACGAATTTGCATTGGCAAAAGGGGACGGACGCTCACGATTGCCCACATAATCGTTTCTCACGCTCTGCACGCTTGGCTCTCAATTCAATGGCGTCAAGCGTGTGTCGAATGGGCCACGGTATGGGCTTCACCGTCGTCGGACGGCCGTTTGTGCACCACCTTAATTGAGACAAATTCAATTGATCCCCGGTAACCTGCGGGTGATCAGGAGATGCTTCGACACGGACGGCAAATCAAAGCAAATCATTAATAAAATTACAACCCCCACCCTCTCCCCCTCCTTGGGTGGCACCATGTGAAAGTGAAACTCTTCTTCATCTCGTGGCGCTTCAGCTCTGTACGTCACTACCTCTACCAAACTAATGGTCCTAAAGCGAGCATCTGGTCGTTCTCTGAGCACACCAAGATACGAATAATTGATGAACTCTCATCGTGATGACCGAATACCAACGTAAAACCTGCTGCCGATGCTGCGATGAAACCTTCTAGAAGGTTCTCTTCGTTTCCATTTCCGTGTGGCCGATGTATCACTAGCCACCAGGTTCTGGGCGCTACGTCTTAAGTCATGGTAGGGTCGCCAGAGTGTTGGGTGTCAACAACTCGGTAGGGCCGTAGACAGCGTATTCTACTCTACCGTTCGAAGCGTCGTCACGTTGTTTAACTTCGGCAAATTCTTTAGCCCGCTAATGAGCCGGCATCGTAAACAGCGCTCACAAATGTTATTTACCCATCATGTTCCACATTTTCGGTACGGCCGGCGGGAATACCCACATCCGTGCTGTTCGTGTCGCGTCACGGTTGAAAGTAAACGACGCACGAGTTAAATTCAACGTCAATATGTGTGCATTGTACCTCACCTCACTTGACATTGCTGGAATTTTACGAAAATGAGCCGCTCCAGCTCGTGGAATGTAAGTTGTCAATATTAAATAATCAATCATTCGTACCTGCTACCTTCCCCTTTGGATTGTAAGACGATCAAACAAGAGAATGGGGGGAATTCCTAGTTTTTTCGAATTCCTGCATCGCGTTAAACCGCGGCGACACTGTCACTCTTTTGGCCATTTCTTCGATTCATAAGTTCGCACCACTGTTGTAATGAATGAACAGCAATAAGCGTGGGCTGGCTTAGATACCACAGCGTGAATGGCCTCATGTTGTAATTTGGTCAATGTCGAGGAAAACATCTCTAAAAGCCTTCTTTCTCCATCCTTCAACTGACGGATGATTGATACACACGAACCGTTTCCATATTCCTCGGAATGGACGTCGTCGTCCTACTCAGCACCACAGGTGGCTAGGCGGTGGCTTGCCTAAGCGACTAATTACGACATGATCTGGTGTAAGTCGATAATTGACCGGTCGTGGTCGTGTGCGATGGGTGCTCTTCGCGTCATCGCTGCAATCGGTGCTGGCGTGCCGTCCTCTGGTAAGGCACCACCAGCCCCGACAGCGGATCCGCTGGTCACGGGGACGATCGATAGGTTTCGGTCCGGTTTTGGAGGCCATTGCAGTGCGTGGCTAAGCCGGGGCCACGAGATGCAAGATGTGAGCGTTGAGCTGCGCGTGGTTAGGTGCTGATCGATCGATCGATCGATCGTTGTGTAATGGACGAGCCACTGTTTTCCGGGGTCTTTGTTGCGGGAGTACTCCGACGCTGGTCTGGTATCGGTACCGTACACCCACAACACGGCACCGTACACACGGGAGATGCTGGTGCTGCTAACGGTTCTGATGAACAAGAGATGCGGCTCATCTCGCTGGCTAATTGTTGGTTACCTTGCGACATGCGCAATTCGACTTCCACGTCCATGTCCCGTTTGCCTTACGCGATTGCCGCGCTGCGCGAATACGAGCTGTTTTGAACATTAACTTCCTATTAGATGATTCATTCGTGCGCACGAAACAACGCTATATCCCTCTCTGCCTGAGCTCGTGACTCACGACGATAACAATAAACAAATTAGAACCATTCTCCAAATGCGTACAGGGCATGGTGTTGTTGGTGGTTCTTTGTTAAATTGATAACGTTGGAGCAACCGAGCTAGAAGGAAGCAGGGTGTAAGATGCGAGGCAAGCAAGCCTATTTGGCCTCCAGGTTTTTGGGCACTGCGCTGTTGACTCACTCAGCAGTGCTGGTGTTACAGTGCTACAGCAAATTGAAGACCAATTTCGGAATCATATTCCACTCCCTGCTCGCTAGCGCTAACATTAACTACTACAGCGAGCGACACGGCACGCCACTGCGGTGACAGTTGCGTATGAAAACAAGAGTGACTAAGTGGCGTTGTTGCAGTTGAAATTCCAGCGCAACTTGAGCGCGAAGCAAACGGCCCACTGCTTGCCGGGCGGATGCTTACCGCTACCCATTTTGAGAGCATGAGGGATGTTTTAAATTATACTGTGGACAGGGCGAACACTGGCGGTCAGTCGAGAGACATGTGCACAAACAATGGTTAACCTGGCCTTTGTTGTGACAGAATGGGAGAATCGTGTCCAAATGTATGCTCTCGGCAGACCAGAGCCGGTGCGTCAGTACCGTCTGGTGGAGTCATCTGCATGCTTTACGATTAACAATGCGGTTTTCCATTTGTTTCTCGGACCCAGTGTGTGGGTTTGTTTGGCCATTTGTACAGCCAGTAAAAGTGATGGTATTTCCATTGAAAACCACTATGATCCGATCGTATAATACCAAAGCTTTTATTGAAATTTGTGTGTAATTGGTACTTGCTAAGGAAATTTGATCGAAACACGAAGCAATACAAAAAAAACAGGACAACATAACGAAACAAACTTATACAAGAAACGTATATCTCGATGGCAATATCCTAAAGCCAATAATTAGCAAGATTTTCTGACGTGCTGATGTGATAATTTATTGATTTATAAATGAATGTGACTTCGCTTTGTTCAATCAATAATGTGACTGACATCGAACATCGTCTTGGTTACAGCAATCTGGTAGTGACTGGTTCAGTTTGGCCACGCGAAAGAAACATACATTTGTAGTTCAGTGTAGTGTTAATTGCAGAGAAAAAATATGATGTTTTTGGTGCAAAAAACAACAGTCCTTTACAACCATTTACCAATGATCAGCTAAAAAAAGGCGCAAAACCATCAACATCGAAGGAAATGCAGACTAAATGAAGAAAATCATATTCCTCGCTAACTCGCACAGTGCGACACTGGTACCACGTGTTCAGGCATGCCAACTGATACCGTTGTGTGCCGCCGGGGTTTTTTTTTTGCAAGCCATTGTTGTGATAGGGTTCAATTATCGATACAATTTGATAGATCTTCCATCATCACGCACCAGTCGATCGACGATGATATTCCACACGAACACTCTTGAACACGCCTGAACGGAACGCCTTCACCCCACCAACCTATCAACCCACCGACCACACACATGCGACCAACTGATACGCACATTACGATGCCGTCGTGAAACGGCGATGTTCAAACGCGGAATACGTGGATACCTCCAAAATGGAGCTTCACTTCACAGCCCTCCAAAACATACAAGATACACGATCACCACGGTGGTGAAGCCGTGGCGGCGCAGGTGCGTGCGCGAATGAACCCAGCAGGGGAGGAGGGCCATGACGGTGATGACGGTGTTGTGTCGTGGTAATGGTGGTTCCTCCTGGTGGTGGTATCGATGGGGATGTTGATGATAATCGCTTCACGACGCTCCGATCGCTAAACGAAACCGCTTCATGGCGGTGTATCGGATGCGCTAGCAAATGTTTCAGAAAGCGAGCGGAGCGCACGAGCGTAGAAGAGATAGAGCGTTAGGCAGAGCGAGCACAGTAAAAAATGGCAAAGAACGGACGTGCTTACGGTGGACTCTAGGGACCGGAGCGAACGCGCATCAACGGCATTCAGGAACGTATGTCCTTTCGCGCCGGACGGGCTGGACTTTGCGCATTCTTTGCGACGATCGATCGGTGAACAATAAGAAGAAAATCCGTTGCCAGCAAAGTGTGCTAGTGAAAAAGCAACATTCCCAAAACACGGCTCCAGCCCTCGAGTGTTGTGGGTGCCGCGTTTATTTGCTCGTAAAAACGGTAGTGATTGGCGTCTAATGGTGTCGTCAAGATAGATCGGCGGGTGGACGGGCAGATAGCGATTAGATAGCGTTAGATTAGCGTGGTTGCGTTGGTTTTGGGCCAATGCTAGAACCAATCCAAACCGTTGTCCGAACCAAACATCAGTGTCATGTGGGACTCCTGGTAAAACATGTGAAACGGGGAATCGTGTGGTTCCGGTGCTCCGCAATTAGCTTGTCATCATGCCTCGGGGGCCGCTCGGCCGTGTTGTTGGCTCGTTGTTTTTCGTCCGTTTTGTCCGCAAAAAAAACACGTCTCCTGAGGGTCACTGATAGGAGTTTCACCATTCGTCGCAATGCAACCAAAAACCAAGAACATGTGATTTGTGATTTTGCACTAATTTGCAGCTGTTGTAATCATGAGATGTGGTGTCAATGGACTGTTTTGCATTCGGTTCGGGATCGCTAATCCGTTGCTACGTTGTCCCGGAATGTTTAGCTGTTGTGTGTTGTGGTCGGTCGTTTAAATTGTCGCTTCCGGACTTACAAGAAGCGAGTAATACCGTGCACTAACGAGGTGTTTCGGGTGTTACACAATCCATTACTGACAGCTACGGTAGCCACGTCTATTACCGCCAACTACTACAGTTCGATGTCAAGGGAATCCCTAACGCTCTAGTAGCTTTATGATGGGCCTTATTGTGCCCGCCGGGAGGTAGGGTAATTGAATCCATCGGCCACCGGTCTTAAGTCGGACATAAGGTTAATGGTTTTTTGAGCTCCTGGACTGCAGCTTTGCGCTGGCGTTGCACCGTGCACGGTAGCAACCGAAATGTGAAGTGTCGGTACTCGAGGGCTTGTCTCTGTGTCGCAGATGTAACGGGGTTGTCTATTGTTGTGCTTCTGATGGTGTTATCACCGACCACCCCCTCCACCTCTCGGTGATACACAACACTCCATGAACATCAAACAGCGTTGCGGTACAAAGTAAGCCATGATGGATGGGTACACCGTTCGACAAACCATTGGTGTGTAACGACGAGCCTCGTACACACACACAGCAGTGTCACCGCTTCCATGGTGACCAGCTGATGGTATGGTGGCTGCCACGTTCTATGTCTACCGCGTTTTTCGATCGCCGATCAGTGTTCCGCGAATGCCGAACTTGCGGCCAATACCGTCCGTTCACACTGCGTCCGTATCTAGCCGCCCAAGCCGTGCTTGGTTAGTTTCGTTGGTTGGTTGACGAGGCAGTGTCAGCGGTGTGGTCACCGTTGCTTCCGCTTGACCCTGGCCGACATCCTTGGCACTGAAACCGAAACGACACGGTGTGACCTCGACATCTCGACTGTTGCGCTGCGTCGATCACGGCAAACGTCACGGCTAATGTCGCGGATCGCATCTGATCGAGCATTAGAAGTACGCGTCACGGTTTATTTGGTCGGATCGCGGTTCGAGGGATAGGAAGTCGTTACACCTATTTCGCACCTCGAGTACCGTGCCGCGACCGCTGGTTAGTTCCGTTCCGTGGTACGCTCAGGTTCTAGCGCCCCCTGCCGAGGCTGCTGGGCCCAGCAGGAGGTCACAAATTCCCCTCCTCTTCGTGACACTGACTCTGGAGTGCAAGTGTCGTGTTCCGGTCCCTTTCTGTTCGATCGTGCCTCACGGTCAAGGTTAGGCCTGGGCAGTGAGTTCAATTTGGTGCAGAATTGCTACCGCCGTGCCCGTTGACGATGATGCCTAGCTCGCGGCACGGACGCAGAACGGAAATCGGAATTGTGACCGTCGTCATAACAGTGCGAAGAGTGGCATCGGTGTTCGGTGCGACGATCGAACTATGGATGGTGGGGCAATATGATGCCCCCGCAGTCGAAGTAAATGTCTGTGACGCGTGAAAACCGCACGCAGGACCGTACAGCAGCAGTGAGCGTACGATTGGACCACCGATCGTAGGTAGGAAGTAATCGAAGTTATAAAGATAATCAATTGATAGAGGTGCACGGGGACGATATGGTATGGATGGCGGCAATGACGATGACGATGATGGGGTGGACGCATGAAGCAGAACGTGTTAGTCATGCCAACGGCGCCGGGTCTGGGTGGCGGTGAATCGCGGTTGAACCGATTGGATTGCAGCATCGGTCGGAAGTTGATCGGACGCATTCTACCTTTGGGCGCTTCCCATTCTAGTAGTTCTGTTGAACCCTTTGTGGCCACACCGATCGTTGACTGTCAAGTGTTGTGACCATCTCGAGGGCTCGAAGCTCGATATCAGAAACCCGTCAGTCCGTCAGTCCGTCAGTGACCGAAGAGAGGAAGCGCGTGACCGTTTCGCTGTGAATTGTGGATTGTGTACGATAAGCGAGCGAGTGGGTGGACGGAAACAAGGGGAAAAGGGGGTGCACGAGGAAACCGTCCTCGTGTTTGTGCGTCTTGTGATCACCGGCCAGTATACGACCTATCGGTCGACCATCGCTACGATGACGATAATTAAGTGAACAAACAAACGGTCGTGGATGCGCAGAATATTGGTCCACGAGAGAGTGGACCACCGCCGCCGCCTCTGCCACCGCCACCCGTGATAGCGATTGCCACTCGCTGGACGAGGTCGGTCACCGCGGAATGGTGTGATGCGGTGCGGCGGAAAAAGGCGTGATAGGCGATAAGCGAGACCAATATTGGCGGTGCTGGTCGTTGGAACGTCACGTCGGGTTCGTCGCGTCCCGGGCTCGACGTCAGCGTCAGTGACAATCGCGGAACGCAGCTCACGTGGGTTTGGCACAATTAGCGAGCGAACTCGCCTGATAAGCACGGCCGTACCATCCGATCCGAGGAATGCAAACTGCGTCCAAGCGAATGATCTAATCAACAATCTGCACCTCGGAACGGTTCAACTTTCGCTTACAGTTCTTGCGCCGTTTCGGGGATTTTTTTTAGATATTTGATCGCGATCCTTAACCCCGTGCTCTAGTCCAACACGATTGCACTTGTATACCGCGCGGGTGGGGGATAGATACCTTTGTAATGGTGGACACAGTGAATGGTTATCTTGAGGATTAGTGGACAAAGACAGAAGACGATTGGCGGGTGGGGATGTCCCACTGTTTCTAGAGCCGCAAAGGATCCCTTTATGATGTTGCTTTATCTTCACTAGATCCAGCGCAGTCTAGTGATCCGCCAGAACGTCGGTACCGTTTCCAATACGATACCGTTAGCCGTATGCTGCCTGTGTGCTCCGTGTGTGTCTGTATGAGGAAGAGATCGTAACCCGTAGCCCCTTAAGTGAAGTGCAGTGTATGCCGTTCGATCGATTAGTACGCAAGTGATGGTGTAAAACGTACGACATGAGTTGTTTATCATGGTGAAAAACAATTATCACTGTCCGCCTCATCAGTGCACGTCCCAAAACCGGTAGTACACCGCCACCGGTCGAACTGTCTGTCTGTCTGCTTGGTGTACCTTCACATCGTTCCGGAAGAACGTTTGCGGTTGAAACGCAAATCCGAAGGTCTTGCACATCGAAGAAGACACCACACCGGTGTACCAACCGGTGCAAATATGACAATCCTTGGTGAACCGTCAGCGTCGGTGTCCGGCGTTGGGTCGCACCACCATCCGGCGACGACCAACACGAACAACGGATCGCACGCCGAACTGTTAACAGGTGAGCCGGCGGCGAGCGGCGAGCGGCGTGTTCCAGGCGTGCCTGGCTGTGATGAATGAAGCGCTACCGCATTCCATGCACGTCCCAAAAGCATGCTGAAGGTTGCCCGGAAGTAATGCCAGTCGGCCGGTCGGTCGGTCGTTAGTTCCGCGAGGAAGGGAAACCAAAGTGGTGATCCCGAAGTGCAGGGCTGTGCTATGATGGAAATCGTTTATTTTATGAATCGCTTACATCACCCTCGTGCAAGGTGGTGGATGGGGAAGAGGCTTCCAGCTGAGCGAATACCTTAGCCGAGCCGTGAAATGTCACTGGACATCTCTGGGTTTATCTATTGTTTCCCTCCCCCCCCCCCCCCCCTTTTCTCGAGCATCAAATCAACCGACCGCCGATCGAAAGCAGAAACGTGACGACGCACGTCACGGGGGGGGAACTTGTTTTTCCGAAAAGCCGCTCGTCGATCGAGGCATCGTCTCTTCCACACATGAGACATGCTCCTCATAAGAAGTGTTGCATAAGAAGGCTCGCATCTCGAGCAAGGCGTAAAGTGTCGTTTCTGCACTTCAGTGACCGTTCCACGCTGTGGCCGACCGTACCGTGGCCAATCGACATTCCACATGTTCCGCTTCCGAAACCGTACACCGTGTTTTCGGGGCCCACGGCACACAGTTTGCTTCCCGCTAGGCAGCTAGACCATTGATTCCGATGACTTGCTTGCGAGGGCTTCAATCGTAGCAGCCCGATTCGGTGGCTGGCACTTTCACACACAGGCACTACGGCGTGACGCCTTCTTTGATTGGAATTGTCTCAAAATCGTTTCGGAAAAGGTCGAAGTTGGAGCCGGAGTCTAGCCGGAGTCTGTGTGTGACGTGACGGAAGTTGGAATGAAGTGCACTTCGTCCACGGGCATGCTATCATCACGCGCACCCCCACGCGCGCACTGTGCGTTTGGTGTACGCCCGGAATGGGCCGGGAATTGAACCCCCAGAGAGAGAGAAGAGGAAAATTAGAAATTGAAACCCGTGTGTTGATGCTGTGTGCTGAAAGGCTGGGAGAGGAGATCGAATGCAAATCGAATGAGTGGTCTGGCTGTTGCCACGGACGTTACGTCTGTTCCCGGCACGTTCGAAGCTGGCACATATCCGGTGCACTAGAAGCGGGCAACCTTTTGGGTCGCGGCGAGGGATCCATTCCTTGAATCGATCGATTGCATAACCCGGGGGTCCCGGAATTCGCGATATTCGGTGCGAGCGTACTTCCCTTACTTAGTGGCCGGTGACGAACGTCGCGATCGCGGTGCCGAAACCGGAGTATTACGAACATGGCACGAGAATCGTGCATAAATAAAAGACTTCAATGCCGGGGCACACGACACACAACGAATGGCACGCTACCGCCGATGTGCCGGGAATGGTTTGAACGATTGAGTCAGCGCCAGAGGTGACGTCGGCGATTGATTATCGCATTTAACTGTACTAGTTGTGTTGACTGCTGTTCACAGAAGCTGCTGTGAGTTGTCGACGGCTACTAACACTGTTTGAACACCGTCGTTGAATTGTGTCGGCAAATATTTTTAACGTCCATAATTGGCCGATAAATTTCAAGGGCCCTCGCCCGCGGGATGGCTTCGATATAAAGATAAACAGTACGCCCATTGTCTGAAGCGTGAAGCGCGCTGATGGTGGCTGCACGTATGACGAAAACAGTATTTGCTTAAGGTGAACATTCAGTCTGTTAAGTGGTGGAGCCACGAGTCGTTTTTATTGCAGCTTTCATAAAAAAGGTGTAAACTGCTGAATCAGAGATGAAAATAATACAAAGCTGTACGATATTGCCTAGTTTTCGTTTAGTTTTTGAGCGGTCATTTAATGAAATACTTTTGTTTTCCTTTCGCTTTCAGCAGCCGGAGATGGGAGTGACGTAGAGAATGGCAGCATCCAAGATTTGCTTAAGGATACGGGTAAGTGAACATTCTGTTAAGAGGGGGGCTTTGGTATTTTCGGGTCCAAAAACGGCTTATTTTTGACGAATTTTAGTGCAGAAACCATTCAACTTAATTTTTCGCAGTTAGTGCCATATTAAAATACAACTTTTCAAGAACATTTCGTTAAATTTTGGCGAAGATCGGTCCAAAACCACGCGCATAGCGTTCAATTTCCGTCCCGTAACGGTCGTTTCAAATTAAAAAAGCCGTGTGCATGAACCGTTTTTTGACGGATAGAGGGCGCTTTCGTGTCGAGTGCGAAAGTCATGTCCGGCACTGTACGAGCGTCTCATGCTCACTTCGGGTCTCTCACGCTCACTTCGGCTTATTTCCAGCCTTCGGCTTGTGTGCCAGGTTTGTGTCCCGGCTTCGGGTTTTCGTGCGTACTCACTAGCGCCCTCTAGCGACTGGTTGCGCCTGCAACACCACGTGGACGGCGAGTGCATAACTTCTGGCGTAAATTGCCTCACCTTTGCCCCCCCCCTCAGCAACAGCTGGAGGAGGATTATCTTATCAGCTTATTAATCACGATTTTTCCTTTTGTTTTCTCTTGCAGATTCCGAGCTTTCCTCCCTATCGCATGTTGGTAAGTTCACGCCAGTAGTATTCCATTATTGCGACGAATATTAGTCGTTATTAAACAACGCAGTAACGCAACGACGACGGTACTTCCCATCCTTCCTATCTTTTTACTGTACAAGAAAATGAAAGTGTAAAAGTATGTATTTCCTTTAACACTTCCAGCTGGCATTGATGGAGTGAACAGCTTCTGTTCAAGTGGGAGTGTGCACACTTCACGCGGCAAAACATAGTTCGATAATGGGTGGCCGATGCAGTTGCGCTATTATTAGCTATGATTTATTGTTTAACCAGCTTATCACTAAACCTCTCGCCCGGGTGGCCAGATAGACAAGTGTGTGCCAGTTCTTCAGTTCTTCGAGGCCACTTGAGTTGATTTTATTTTAAACCTACGGAATTAACCATTCCTCCATCCGAATGTGCGACAATGTGATACACGCATGGACGGAAGTAACGCATTAACGAACTGTATCTACGTTCCGCGAATTAACGCGGCCAGGCTACTTGATCTAAACCGGTCCTTCCCGATAAGGATCCATGTGATACGACGGGTGGCTTATTGTGTGGAATGTTGTTGTTGTTGTTGTCGTTGTTATTGTTATCTTGTGCAGAATACCGAAGATTAGCGAAAACACTTGTTTTGCGAGTAATCTGCTCTGCTAATCGCTTGAGCTAAAGGCACTTGAGACAACCGCCGTTGTTATGAATTGGCAAGTAGTAAACAGCATATTCAACACGCAATTGAAAAGTGAGTTGTGTGTGCATCTGCCGATAAGCCCTACACCGACATACCCCTCGGGGACAATTGACTTAATTTTCCAACAAGCACACCAACCAGCATCCTCCCATCTATGCTGCTGTCTGGCGCATAGCGATTCAAGGCAGGGATAAGCAGAATGAGGGCAAATTAAAGGACAGCGCAGACAGTTGATGGAAAAATGGTAAGGAAGGGAAGCAAAACAATGCAGGGTCAATGGGATCTTAATTGGAAGCCGCTCTCATTTGGTTAGATTTTGTCGGCTTCCAGACCACGATCCTGGAACGTGATAATCGGTCGCGGTACTATTTCCAGCGTTCTGCGAAGCATAGCCCGCGATGGGCAATCCCTTGTTGGTGATTTGTTTCTCCAAACACAACCATTTCTGCCATTATTGCTGCTTATCAACCGCACCGCATGTTAATGTCAAACATGAACCGGTGAACTTGAACCACTTAGAACCTGAGGTCACGTCCTCGAGACAAGTCAACGGGCTTGGTAAACCAACAATGTAAGGATGGATTATGGTCAATTTTCCCAGCAGGACGCATCAGCACAATTTTCACGCCATGTCTTCATTTGTCGGTATTACATAACCAATGCTATCGTAGGGAAGTAATGGCTGTAGAAGAAGTCGTTAGCCCGCTCCAAAGGGGATGGTGATGAAGCGATCAAAACAGCTTCTGATGCAAAACCATATCGCACTTTTGAGTCCGGGTTGCTATAGCGCATCATCAACCGCCTCCCGCCCAGGGATAATAGAGCCGAACCAGAAACCAGATCTATTGGCGGAACAACATACGGCATATCGCATCTTGCACGTCGTAAAGGCGTGTATTCCGGCGTTGAATCACTCTGCCTGCCTGCTGATTCACGCTCCAGATGTTGATCGAACACATTATCTCTTGCTTTCTTGCTCTTTCGGCATTTCCCGAACTGGGCCACCATCACAAACTCGCGGGCAGCAGTCTCTCGGATGGATCTGTACTGCATTTGCACCATGAACCATGTATGAGACTGGTTGGTTCCTGGTGTGGTTTGATTGGTTTAGTGGGCGAGCATTATGGTTGTTGGTCTATTTTTAGCTCCCGAAACCGCTTCGCATCCTCTGCCCTTACGCGACCGACTCATCGTTCGATGGAAGTTTGTCCCATTTCGGTCGGAACCATATGGCATTCATAAAGGGAAGCACACCGCCCCTCGCTCCCTGTCGCTCTCTAAGTCCCAAATCATCTAACCGCGGTGCGAGGGCCTTATCATGCCTGGGCGAGCGTAACCGGGCGAAGGTTGAGAGTTAATCAACCGTAGAGGTTATCGATCTTCCAGCGCTTGGTAACTGGCGTGGTTGTCAGCCTGGCCACGATGGCTGGCAGGCTGGCTGGCTGGCTGGCGGTGAGAGCGAACACTCCTCTTCCGGAAGCAACTAGAAGTGCTTGACCTCTGACGCTTTCATCGTTCGAATGGTTCTAGTTTTGTCACTTATCAGTCAGCCGGCCGCGTGTACACCGTGCCCACCGGGGGAAGGGTGTTCCCCGGATTCGTTGCTGAGGGGCTCGTTCTTCTCGCGAGCCGCAGCACCGACTATCGCTTGAACGAAAAGATCAAAGCAACCCGAGCCAAGCGTTGCCAAGCTCTTGACGTCACACCGCCTGTTGCGTACGTTACTACGATGTACGCGGTGTGGTCGTGCTTCGTAACCAACACTCCAAAGCCGCCCATAATGTATGCGCTAATGCTTCGAGTGGATGGCTAGTCGGTCGGACTGGTCGAGCGATTCCTGTCGATTGCTGCGTGCCGCATAGTCACGCACTAAGTGAAATGCTGTTATTAGAAAGAGGGGTCAGTGCAGGTTGTTGTGCATTTTCATTTGAAACCGTTGACGTCACGGTTCCGGAGTTCCGAGAACCATCGTACCGATTCGAAGGGACGGAAAAAGGAAAACTAACGTTTCTTCTGGTTTTCTGAGTAGTGTATCGCGTCAGCCGCCGCCGCGGCCGCCGCCCGATCTGGAGCATATATTTCATCGGGAGCTACTACATCAGGGAGTTCGTGGTAACCACCTCGCCCATCCCCGTGGGAGGTAGTCGCTTTGGGGACACCCATGACGCTCGCGCAATACGATCGTTAGTCGCTAGCCCGAATATTGGAAGACCAAAATAGACTGTTCCACCTACTGCTCAATGCACTGCTCAACTACCGGAGTCTTTCACTTGACGGTTCCCCAGATCGAGGTTTCGACCGAGACACGCTGGCGGCTGGTGATGACATCGTGCGGCTATCGTGCTCATAACCAATCGAGCGTGGCTAGTATAATCGATTACGGTAGGGCGGGGGAGTGAGATGAATGCCATAAATCGTGCACACACACGCACGCACGCACGCCTCTCCGGCCAGGGACGGTTCATTACGGGCGAAAGGTGTTAAAGGATTTATGCGGTCAATATGTCGCGCTACCAGACCGCATGCGAGAGCTGTGCTGAGTGCTGAGTCTCTGTTCACGTGGCATTTCGTTGGCAAAAGATCCAGACAGCACTCGGTTGTAATTAAGCGCCACTGCATAAACCATTTTGTGTGCGCTTCTCTATCTCTCTATTCCCGCACCGAAAGCTCAAAACAGCCAAATGGTAGCCAGAGTCTAGAGTAGAGGAAGTTAAAGTTTAAAAATAAATCCCAAGACGCTACATTTTCTATGGCCGGACAAATCGAGTAAAACATATTACAAATACAAACAATGGCGGTGGTTGCGGTAGAGAACGAGATCGACATGGATGGACCTCGCTCGACATCACTATTCGACGCGATGGCCGCAGAATGTGGAATTCGCATTTCAATCTCCCCATCGTTGGTTTGGTTGTAAACGGCGTGTAACAATGTTTACGAAACATGCAAAACGTAAAATTTACGCTAGATGCAAACGACGTCCGACGTGGCTGACCGATCCGACTTTGACCGAGGCTGAAGGTGCCCGTATCCATTATGTTGCTGATGCTGCTGGTGCTACATTGCCCGACGGGGAATGGGAAAGACAAATATTGTTTTGAATTCCTCGCCGGACGTTCTTTTTAGCGGCCAAAAACCGCGAGAGAGAGAGAGAAGAGAGGAAAAAAGGAAAGGAAAAGCATCCCAACTTCAAAGCGAAGTGAGAAATCAATTTTGCAACTGGACTGAATTCCAGCGATCGATCGAGTTTTTCTTGGCCCGTTTGGCGCATTTTGATCGTGCAGAGACTTCCCGAAAGGCGATGATGTAAACGTTTGAAGCGAGAGCAGATTAGCAATCGCAATCCCCCGGGCCGGCCAATCGTCAAGCAACGGATCCTCGGCCACCATATTCCTTCATACAGCTCGGCAGATAACGCGGCTAACATGTAATGTCAATATCACAACGGAAATGTATACTCGGCCGCGACCACGCGAGAGGATGGGGTGGTGAGCCGCAAACGCAAACAACGCGATCGGCAAGGCTCACCTGGAGACAAGGTACGCTTTCGCCAGCTGGATTCGATTATCATACCCCAGCGGTCATGCTCTCGTTGCCGTTTACTCCGTGATACCGCACAGACAATGACAATGCGATCGCGATCGCGTCCATCACTGTAGCATACTGAGAGACAGCAGCAGCAGCAGCAGCAACAGCGAAGATCACGCGATTCGCGGAACTCCGCGAGTGTCGCGAGTGTCGCGCGGGCTGCGGATCGGAACGCCGCGAGAGTTCTTTTACGATCCGCGCTCCGCTTAGCAACAAGCGCCCACATGTGGCATCCGTCGCGACATGCGGTCGCGAAAGAGAAAGACACGGTCGCACGGCGCCCCAGGCTAACACCGACTGTCCTACAGTTTCGCTAAATGGGACAGGCATGGCGGAGTGGAGACCTTTAACGGGCTTCGCTGCGAGTTGTAAAAAAAGCAACAAGGAGGAAAAAAAAAGAAATGAAGAAATGCCAACCATCAGTGCCTTTTTTTCTTGTTGTTTCGCGATGAGCTCCTCGTAAACCGCCAACCATCATCCGATCCCCAACCTAAGACAGCGACCGTGAGCGATCTCGCTGGAAACAGGCGGAATCGTCGTTGTCGTCGTGCGATCACACCAACACACCGATGAGAAACAGCTGATCGCTAGAGCATCGCTAGTGAGTGCAGCATCTACATTGTCAGCGACGTTGCGGTCCCTCCGTTCGCTTTTGCAAAACTCCCGATAACCCTCTCAACTTCAGCTTTTGATTTACTGCCCTGCCCAAAGTCTTACATTTTTGTTCCAGATAACAATAACCTGGCGCGCGAGCACAAAGTACACTCCCTGATAACATTGTCACAAACTCACCTTCCGGGGCTGCCAGGTGGTGTGGGAAAGTGAAGTCGAAAAGCATCGGTTTCGACCTCGATTCCGCGATCAAGAACCGAGCGACCAAGGCAGGAGGGATTTCCTCCTTTCGCATGATCTCATCGTAGCAGCAGCAGCAGCAACAACAACGAACCTAACGATCGCTAATTATTCATTTGCGGGCGATCTCGACCCTCCCTTCCCCGGGCATGTTTTGCCAGTTTGCTCGATAGTTAACCAATCGCGGCGCCAGCTTGTCACTCCCAAAGGGGGGGGCCGAGCTCTAGCGAAAGTGTTTATTGTGTTCGATGATCGATAAAAGGGTAGAAAATAATGCCGATCGTACCGTGCGTTTGCTTACCAAATCGATCATTCTCACGAGCGTAAACAATGGCAGATTGAACTGAAGGGAGAGGCTGGTGCGGTCACTAGTTTGTTGAATTGCTCTACTACAACGAGCGCGCGCGCTGGAACGTTCCACGTAGGGCTCTCTATACGCCATTGCCACTGAATTGATTTGTATCCAATGGCCCCTTCCCCCCGGGCGGATGGTTCGGAGCGGAGATCAATTGGGGATTTGACACTTCAATCGTTCCACGACTGATGCCCCGCTGCGAGCGTCCGGCCCGTGGCTTAGCAACATTATGGGATGGTTTTACTACAATTTATGTACCCTCTTGGTGCTCGGTTCTCGGTTTCTTACTCGGAACGGACGGAGTGTGCGTTGGATGCCAAGCAGCTGGCATCAAAAATATCTTAGACTTTGAGCCACAAAATGGTAAAGAGGCAGCAGCAACGGCAGAAAAGTCAAGCCAATTGTTCGGAACCGTTCGGCGGGGACGCCCTTATGACCGGACATGGCGCCCGGATGATGATGGGTGGTGGTAGTAGTAGTTGGGTTGTTCTAGTTTCTCAATCTCTCGCCCCGATCACTCTCTCGCACTACGGTTTCAGCTCGGTGATCCATCCATCCGTCGGAACACGCAAAACCCTGCGTTTGACCTCCACCACCGTGTGTCGTCGCCAACCTACTCGGACGAAGGCAACCTAGTTTTAAATAAAACTCGAATGTCTCTCGAAACCCCTTTGCGCGATGTTGAGTTTATGCTGCTGCTGCTGCGCGCGTGTTTGTCGCTGTGTGAGTGTGGGTCCGCGGACGGGTGCGCCACTGCAACAGAAACGACTCATTTGAACGCGGCGGAAGCGAACAAACCGTTCGCTGGCTGGCTCGCTGGCTATTAATACAAGGTGGTTTTGCACTCTAGCGAACCTTGTACGAGATACTGCACTGTGCACGCTGCACGCATAATCATAGTTCACATGAACCAATTATTGATGCATTTGTTGGATAGCTTTGCTGTCCTCCATCATGCAACCGTGCATTCGATCTACTCTATCTCGACTCGACGCGTTACATCACCAGTAGATCCAGCGCCCAACAGGTGTGCAAAACCTACCTCAATACCGCTTCTCTCTTTCGTTTGGGCCATCGTCCACCCTCCGAGCGGACGGGTCACACGGTTCGCTGTTGTGCTCTATTAACTCTACTACCTTCCAAGGGTCTGGTTCTTCGTTTCCCGTTTTCCGATTTTAGTGCAACTCCAGGGCGTTGGCGCCGCCGCCATCGCGATCAGCAAAACAAATTAGCAAAAACATAGCGCCACAGTAAACACACGCACACACACAGTAGGCCGGTGCTATGCTCCCTTCCAAAACACAACCATAATGACGACCTCGATCGCGATCGCACTGCAAAAGCACGACGATCGGTGTACGATCGTACCAAAAACATACCAAAAAATAAAAAAAAAACGAAACCAAAAGTGTCAAGAAGGTGTGTGGTGGTGGTGGCACTCAGCGACAACGGTCGGTTCACTTTCTCTTCCGCCGCAACCAAGTGGCCTCGAGGACTTTGGAGTGCCGGAGTGGTCCACGGACCAGGGAACCGATGGTATTTGTTGGAGCGCCTGGAGGAGAAGGAGGGTGGTGTAGCAAAAAAACAACCCTCCTCTCCCTCCCCTGGTGGTGTCGTATGTCTTTGCCGACTCGGACGCAACCCGCGCCGTGATCGATACTTGCCAGGTACGCTGTTCTGTTCTGTTCTGTTCTGGGGACGGGGGCCACGCCAGAAGACACTGACCCGTGGACGGTCGGTCCGTCGGTCGGTCGTGTGACCATGGGACCTAGTAACAACGCGAAGCGCTGTTACGGTTGGCCTGCATTAAGCGCTGATAAAGATCAGAAGCCCAGATCGGAAAAAAGGGGGTTATCAATAAATCCATCGCGATTCGGCCAGTGATCGTTATTGCTCCGTAAATAGCTCAGTGCCGCTTGCTGGCAAGGGCTTGGACCAAAGTCCCCGCCAGCGTAATTTCCCCCCCTTGTCGTAGGCTGTGTCGTGACCCGTGGAGCGCCATGAGCTATTTTTAGTCCCACTTTATGGGCTGGATGCACCGTTATCGCTCCCGTAGAAACCGCGTGAAACTGCGCTTTGCTCACGATTACAGAGGGAATACACAGGGTGGGACTGTTAGAAAAGGAATAAAACAAAACACTTTCATTCAACAAACAGGATGCTGCTAGGCCTCGCTCTTGCTAAAACGGCCATTTTGCGGCCACTAAAAGGCCACTGATAAAAGGAAGTCACTATATGCTGATGCAGATGATGATGAGTGGCCAATGGCGCCTGGGCAATGGCTGAACGAGGCGGATGTTGTAGGTCCCTGCTCTGCGCTGCTTCAGATGATTGGTTTTAATTGGCTCCGATAGGATCGATTGGCAAGCCAACGGCGGCGACGCCAGCGTAGGGCTGCCATTCACCATGCGTGCTGAGGCCAGCGAAGACATGTCAATTGCTTTTGATTGAACGCGGTTCGATACCAAACTCCGTGGCCGTTAAGGATGGCTAGCCCAACGACCGACCGACCAACCGACGCAATCGATTACTGTCCACGATCGATGTTTTCAAATGAGCGATCCATGGACGAATGGACGCAAAACACGATGTAGCTTTCATGTTTAATGCGGTATGGTATTGAGGACCTCCCCCGCCGAATGCCAAGGTTGATCGATCCATCCATGGCATTTCACGAACCGGGAGTCACCTCCGCTATGGCCACGCAATGGTATGTGTGTGTGTTTGTGTCGAAAAATCAATAAATCCCCTTCCCATCATCGATTCCAGCCCTCGGACTCAAATATAATGACCTTTTCCTGACGTGTGACGCTTGTTTGCTGGAGGACTAATTTTAGCCAATCGTTCCCGTTAAACCTCCTTTCTAAGCTGCACGAGTATGTGTGACCATCGAAAATCAATAAATTACCGGTAGCCAGCAGCCAGCCAGCAAGAAGGACAACCGCCGGCCACATCTCGCTCGGCTGCTTCGTTTCGATTTACCTGGGTGCTGGGTTCTGGTGTTCGTTTCTTCTCACGCCAGCGTTTCACACGTCTTCGGAAGCGTGTGTGGTGTTGCGTGTGATTCGCGTTATAATCGCACGCGCCACGAAATGAGGCGAAGGTTCTGAAAATAGTCGTTCTCAGCACCCCCCTCCCCGGTTGGCGTCTGGAGCGACATCGCGCGTGTCGCGCAAAACGAAAGTGAGCCAGCCGCGGAAGCATTCGGTTTGGGAGGAGGTGGCTGCGGCAGATTGCAAAACAAACATCTCACCAAAAAGGCCAAAACCCCACCCGTCGACCGTGTGGGACGGTGGTCAAAAGGGTTTCCCCATGAACGCTCTTCAGCAGCGTGAGCATTCGGCCCAATACCACCCGATCGTCTCGTTATAGTTGTCGTCGTTGTGCATCGGTTGTTTCGTCACCGAAATATTGTCGAGTCGGCGTCGTAGCATGTTGGTGACGCTTGCGGCTTACTGCGATTGTCACTTACTGGTCGGTGTGGATTTATTTTCGGGGGTTTTCTGGTCATATGACGGTGACTGCGTGGCCGATCGATGACGGATAGTCCGTTGCTATGACGAGTCAGGCCGGGTGTTAAGGATGACAACGGCTCATCAGAACGGCATACGGTGTTCAACGTATGAAAACACAAAATTAATACTAAAGTAAGGAAAAGAAGGGTTCTGAAGGCCCATTGTTTGTAGTGATTCCTTTAGAGAGATCCAAACACAGCACCGCATATCTCACAGCCTACAGACCAACGCTGGTGGGTTCAGGTGCATTCAGGGTCGGAAATGTTTGAAATTCTAATCCAACAGCCTTCCTAGCGTAGGGTTAAGAAGTTATTTTCAGTAGTATCCGACACTAATTTTAGCGCGTTCGCCCATAACTATCCCCATACCACACACACACACCTCAACCCGCGACGACAGACAGACAGACAGACGAAGTTCTAGTGTGCTTCGCTGGCTTTTTGTCGCTATTTTCATCGCACCGCAAACCTAATAAACCCCGCATGTCGCGACGGACGGTGCGTTGTTGCGAGTTGCATTGTTGCGTGTGCGATGGGGCTTGAAAGGGTTGCGACGTTGGTCTTGGGGCGGTGGTGCGTGCGTCACCAAAGAACCGTGGCATCTTCCAAGAGAGACACATCCGTTGTTTGTATGAAAGTCCTTCACTTTCTCCTTCAAATTGTTTGAGGTTCGGCGATCCAACTATGGTGGACCTTTGTTGAGAACACACTCGCACACACACACACACACACACACACACACACACACAGGTGCGACGATCGTGGCGAACAGGTGTTCAAAGGTGTGATGAACAATCGTCAAATTGTATCCGAAGTGTTTTGTTTGTCCTTTGCTAGGTGGCAAGCTAGGCTAGGATGATCATTTTCGGCGATGGCTGAGTGGCGTACGTCTGCGCCCCCTAACCTTCGACTGATCGTTTGCTGCTGGTTCGCATCGAATTCGAGCGATCAGGACTCACCGTTGCCTCCGGGCATCGGACAGACGACACTGGTGTGTGCAGCCAACGAACCAGGAAATCATCCGATCTGGCGGTCGTGGGCGCGAATACGGTGCAAACCGCAATGACGATCATTGACGTCGCATTGCTTCCTGTTCTGCGGCCAGTACGTACTACCGTACTAGCGGGCACATCCATTTATGAATGAAAATTGCGAGCGAACCGGGCAGTCGAGTGTGAAGATCCTGGTTGCCTCTTCTTCCCAATCCCACGTGTGAAGTGGTAGCACATCGAAGACAGAGGAATGTTTTTTACACTTTTACTCTCGATGAGGAGCTGACGAGTTTGCATTCGTCGTGGCGTTGATCTGCCACCAAACGCCGTCCGCTGTTGTTCAACGATCTCGGATCTGTTTACGTCTGCTGGCGGACGACGAACGGACAGACGGACGGACGGGCGGACGTCGGTGCGAGCTGCGTAATCGAAACCGCGTTCATTAACCAGCAAGGAAATCATTAAACCGATGGAACAAAAACAATCGTAACAATGAGTCGGCG
>NC_064874.1:30144402-30149402 GCF_943734745.1 Anopheles darlingi | reverse complement strand
CGGACCGCGACCACCACCATAACCAAAGCGACCGTGTATCGTGGTCGTGGCTGTGCACCTTTTTCGTGATTTATCTAACCCAGCGCAAACACACAAACGAAACACAAACACAGCAGTAGCGCCCCCAGTCAAGGACTGCGTATCGGGAGTTGTTGCATGTGCGGACTGACTGACTCCGTCGCGATTGTATGTGCCCCGCGAGGTTCGTGGATAGAGCCGAAAGCCTCGAGCGCTTATGTGACTTGTCCCTCAGCACCGGCAGCGGCAGAAACTCCATCGCGGCTCGTGGACCTGTGGAACGTGGCAGTTGTCAGCTCGTGTGGCCTCGCGATACACATACGCCACCTACTTCACAATGGAGGAGGTCTACCTATATCTCTACATGGGCAGGTAACGATCACACACTTCACGGTCACTCCGTCACAATCATCACCGTCATCACCGTCATCATCATCGTGGTCGTTGTCAGGCACCGGGAAGGTGTTGCCTTTGGTGACTAGCCCTAAAGCCTATCGGAAGGGACGGACCGGGCACGTGCCTTTCTGATGCACTGCGACGATGATGGCGATGTTTGAAGAAGATGATGGTTCAACTTATGCAATATAGTTAATCGAGGCTCGTGAACGTTAACCACAGTTGAAGAGGGGGAGGGAACCGCCATGTCACGCCATTCAACCGATGCCACGAGGCCATCTTTTTTTAAGTTCGATAGAAGCCGCCACACGCTAAAATGGACGATAACGCGTCCTCTAATGCACAGGAGGTGACGGAAGAGAGAGAGAGAGATGGTGGACCAAACGGAGGAAATCACTTCAGAAAGCAAACGAAGCAATGGAATTTCTGCAATATTTCCAAGGTGCTAATTGGTGGTCTTAGTCTCCTGCCTTCGAGTGAGAGGGCCCGATGATGATTGCACTAATGACGATGAATGCCAGCGGCTGCTGCTGCTGCTGCACGGATGGAGGCGAGAGCCCGCCCGTGACCGCCATATCTCTGACTCACAATGCTTCACTGTTCATTTCCGTTCCGCTGGCGAGAAGTTAATTAGCTACCATATACACCCAACTCATTGGCAAGCAATGTGGAAAGGCCACAGGGTCGTCATTTCGCAAAACTGTCGTAACACGTAATGCCACGAAACAAGAACCTCACACAAGTACACTGCAAGCTACAGGGAGTGTACTCCATTTTGTTTGATATTTTCAAGATTAAACAATGTACTAGTTAACGCGCTAGGACCCCACTCTTTCACCCCACCCGGTCTATCATATGCTGCAGAACCGATGGAAGAAGGTAGCGCCGCACGGTGGTTGTGTACGGTTGATTTAACCTGGTTCCATTACGACGGTGCACATGGTGGTGCGGCGCTGACCCGCAAACCCGGATGCAACGAGCGATCGCCGCTACGCGATTACCGCGTAATGAAACTTTCATTCATCCGATGCCAGCGTCCGATCCGGCGTCGTCCATGTCGCCGGCAACTCCACATGAATCATTCACCGGACGGGGCGTAATCACTTTCTGGAAATGATGTTTCCTTCGGTAGTAATCGCTAGCATTGTTGTGCTTGTGCTCTCCTTAGTGCGCAGTAGTACTGCGCTGTTTTAAGGTCCAAGGGTTACCATCACACGATACGAACGGGCGCAAAATGTGACACCACCGTTGATATTGGTTGTTCAAATATGAAAAAGAAGGAATCCCACCATGTTACATGTCGTTGTCGTTGGTCGCAATCAATTGAATCATTGATTCGAACCCGATTGATGAATGTAGCAATCAAACCACGCGACGGAATATGACTCATCTATGCCCAATTTTTGGCAGCGTTGTTTCACGAAATGATCGATCGTGAGATTTCTTCCTTGACCTATTATTTGTTGTGTAATCGTAGACATCCTGAAGAGAAACCTATTTGGTTGAAATGGATCGGTCCCGATTGAATCGTACTTGTATTGCCCACGTTATAGACCGGCATCGGAACGATTGCTCCATAATGGCTTTGGTCTTCATTCGATACCTTAATTAGTCCGTATCTTAAACAATGGTGGTGCTGTACCTTTGTAGTGCGGGCTGCTTGATTAGAGATAACGCGTATCCATCACAGGTTCCAGACGCCGTTTCCGTCGCGCCCGATATCTTGTCCAGCCGCTTGACCGGATGTTCGGCGGCGACACGATAAAATGATGTTAGAGCACCGCTAACACACCGGCGAATATTCCCGAAACGCGACCACGAGACACGATACCAAACCAGACGAAAGAGCTTAAATAAGAAGTTTGCTTTGTCCGTGGTGCGATTGACGTACGTTAAGCCTTGTTTTGACGCTTAGTGCGAAGAACTTACATTGATCAACGATTAACATATCGAGAAGTCGTGCCCGACAATGAATCGTCGCTTTGGTGCTTGCTGACGCCAGCAACCGCAATGCGTGGCCGGTGGCCGTGCCTCCAGAAGACCGGTGTTGTCAATCAGCTGGCCGCTGGCAACGGCGGCTAGTAGTTTGTTTGTTATTGTTGGTTAAAGTTGCTGATAAATGTGTTGTTGTTGTTTGCCATGCAGCTTCCAACCGAATGGGTCAACAGCAGCAAGATCGAAACACGGCAAATGGAAACCAAACAACAGTTTGCAGGACAACGTGCGGGACAGATGTGGTCTATCCTGTTGCCAGCCGCCACCGTCTGCCACCGAAAGCAGACAAATGAGTTTGTCACGAAATTCCAAACAATATTATGTACGCTGCGTTTAACATTGCACGAAGGCTGGCGCAGAGGCCAATCGTCTTTCTGGTGTTCGACCGTAATCAGTATGAAGGTTGGGTTGGGCGGTCTAAATTGGACCGCAAAAGGGATCTGCAGCAAACAACTCCCAAACGCGTCAGGGGACGGATACTGCCAAACATGCCAATTGGTTAATGGGTTTTTAATTGTGATTCATTCGAAAGGCAACGATAATTATTTGCAACCGATGGTATACTCTCTTATCGCGGTGGTTCTGGCTGGTGATGGTGTCCATGTCTGACATAATTAAAATGTTTGACCACTGTACCGTTTCCCACGAGAATCTTGCGATCCGCTCGAATAATGCTGCGCGAATGAATTCGTGAAAAATGGTTTGGCGACATGTCGTTGATTGAATTAAGTCCCGCGCGTCGAATTCAATTGACACAGTTGACGGATTGAAGGAATGAGAAGCAGATGCAAGAACGATGGTTAGAACGATGAATAGTCATTAGAAGCAATTAACAGGTCGCTCCAAACCAACACCAAGTCTTATGGTTTACCCAGAATGTTGCAAAACAAGCGCTCCCGATCGTTTGAGGCTGAACGGCAGCTGCGCCCGTTTGCCGACTCCAGACAGTGCGAACCCTCAGCACGAACATCAAACCACGATGATAAGCACGAATATGTGTGTTTGAGCTTTACGCGGATTACCTTGCTCGTCGCTAGTAAGGGCGTGCACGTCACAGGGCTTTACACCGCGGCGAGGACGGACACAACAAAACATGTTTTGACTCTGGTCTTTTCCCCTTTCGGGGCGCCTGACACGGGCAACAGGACGCTGGCACCATAATGACGCGGCCATGAAACGCGACGAACTCTACAAGAGATCATCACCGACGGCGTCGCCGTCGCCGTCGCCGCCACCGCCAAAGCTAACCGATTGACCGACAAGAGAGCATCGAATCTACTGGTGCGTGAAATTCGTGACGCCACTGGGGCCGCATGTCTCAGCCACATTCTTATCGTTACTACGAACCGGAAGTCAAGGTTTTTTTCTATTTATTTTCTTCCCTTGCATCAATGAACCTTACCTTGATGTTCTATTGGGTGATTGTAGCCAGTCCGTGTCGTGTATCAAATGCTTCTTCTCCTGGTGCGCCGCCTGTTTGGAATGGAACGTTTGTCGCTCCATCCATCTGATAACAATTTAGAGCCGCCATTAATCCAACACTGAAACGATCGTAATGCTGTCCCACGAGAAGTGCATACCGGAGCTAAGTTGTTAGAAATGCATACCAACAAACGTGCAGATGTGAACGGTCCCGGGGTTTACGTCCTGGCCAGGGTCTTCTGGCTCGAAAACACAGAAACACTGTAACGAGACTGGAGTACGAGCCGACCCGGTGCAATGCACTTTCGCGTGGTGTTTGCTATGCAAATTAGGACTTCTATTGCTTCCATCTCCATACTCCGAGGGCCTTCCCTTTACTATTCTTCCGCCTCGTGCACGCCCGTGTAGCCGCGCGGTAGTGTGATTAGTCTGGGAACTTAGTTGGCACAGTTCATTAAGATGCAGTACGACGGTAGCGGTGTTAGCGTGTGGAAAACCTTCACAACGCCCGTGTCCAGGGGAACCGTGCCGCTAATATCTCCGAACGAATGATGTCGTGTCACGCCATTTGGATGGTGCCCGATGATAGGTGCTCGTGTATCGGTTATGATATCATTTTTGCAATCATACATCGCCGTGATCTTTGTCAACACGATGTGTCTACATTGCGTACGATGACTCAAACCGATGGTTCGGATGTGGGGCTGGTCAGTCAGTCATCGAGATACACGCGCCCAACGACTGATCGGATGACGAGCCGGATGTCATGTACGGCGGCAGAATCGGAGTAAAAAACCAAATCGCAAGGCTTCCCTGGACTGTCGTATTGAACGTGCTTATTCTTATAAACTATGTGTAGCTGTATCCCTATGCTATTCGCGCCAGATTGTAAGAACAGTCATACCTTTGTTTGGGGACAATCGTCATCGCCAGTAAACGGTAACTTCCGTTGGAACACTCGCAAGGAGTCCAGTACGCTACAAGCACTGCACTCTCGGCTCTTTCGGAGGAACCATTAAGGATTTCACTTCCGTAGAATGATCCGTAATCACCGAGCTGTCCAGTAAAACCAACTGGCTGCTGTCTCACAGAGAGATAGTACACTTGGTGTACCAAGAGGCTTATTGGACATACGGTTTGTGAAGGTCTTCACGTTGGCCTGGGTGCAT
>NC_064874.1:30114402-30124402 GCF_943734745.1 Anopheles darlingi | reverse complement strand
GTGACCTTTAGAGAAGCCTAAAACATATAGAAACACTATCGAAGGATAAATAATTTGCCACCAGGAAATCGATTCCACTTTAAAGTGTTGCCTAATTAAATGCTCAAGATCGCCTATCACATTGCAAGAACGCACGAAAAAACGGCGGACTGGAATGTGGAAAATGCTGCACGATTCGATTACGATTTGTGATCCATCACGAAGAATCGAACCCTTTCCTTTGGGCGCCCATCACCCATGCCTCGATCCCGGTACTGGGTGCGCGGAAAACAAATTATAACACTAGAAACAAACAAATAAAATATTAAAAAGCCAAATTATGCCGACGCCGACCCTTTAATTAGGAATCGTTTTCTCGTTCGTTTGATAAATTGGCCTACGGTGCCGCGGTCGGCACCAATACGCGCCCCCAAAAGGGGTTGGTTGCGCGTTGGCCACAGCAGCGCCCAGCCCAGGACTCATAATTTGATTTTGTTTGAATAGTGAAATCGGACCTCGTCGAGGGTTTCCGCGTTCTTTTGTCGGCGGCCCGTCGACCGGTTCGATTTTCGTGGCCCATCGTGGTCCTCTTTCTATTCATTTTTCTTGGATTTCTTTCCCCTTTCATTTCCTTTCCTACCTGCTACAGATACTCCTCACCACCTAACTGCTGGAAGATCATAGCCACTGGCCATAGGAGTGGCCCGAAATATCCGCGGGGCAATTATTCATTTCGGGACCGACGAGCGTTTCGTGCGTTGGCCGCCGAGATGTGTGATTCTCGGAGACCGGCCACGCGTGTGTGTGTGCCCTTCTTCTTCTTCCATTCTAAGCCAGCGCGCTCCCATGAGAGAAGGGGAAGAAAAATCGAAAAATTTAAATTAGAACTGAAGCCTATGATCACCCCCCGAAGGCTAAACATGTTAAAAGGAGCGAAGACCGCGAACGTCGGCGGCCAACTTGCAGGATGCCGGACCATTTAGCTTCAGCACGGAGTGCGGGTTTCCGAAAAGGAGCGATGATTACGGTTGCGTGTTCAAACGTGTGTGTGTGTGTGTGTGTGTGTGCAATCCAAAAAGAGAGAAAGAGAGAGAGAGAGAACGAATGAGCAGGGACGAGCATCGATCTGTTCCACGGCGACTCCACGAAAGGATTGAAGATGCGGCCGAACGCAAGGGGCCGCCAGTCGTAAAACAAACTGACCGAGAGTTTTTAAAAGCTTTAATTTTCGGTTCTGGCGGCCGCGGCTGAAGTGTCGGCGACTGTGGCGACCGATCGCCTGCGGGACTTGAGCCGCGCCGCGGTCCTTTTTGTGAAGTGTGAAGAGTGTATGTTTAGCGCACCGAAACTAGGGCAGCGGCAGGGGTAGAGTGCGGGGTCACCTCCATCTTTCTGCCACCTTCGTGATGCCACTCTGTCTCTCGAGATCATACGAGTACGGACACGAAATGTGCTGAAAAGACGGATTGGACTGACTGACTGACGGTGGACGAGACCGATCTGAGTTGTTCAGGTTTTGAAAGATAAGTGAGCCGGTGAAGGCTTCGGCCGGTTGCACGACCACGGCCGAGCTTCTGGCCGAACGGAAATGGGTTTTTGCAGCGAAACACACACACGCGCATAAAAAACCCAGTCAGCGGCCGGTTTATAGCATTATTATTTACAGCATTTTTCGATGGCAGCTCGCAAAACGAACACGCCATACATGCCGTCGTGCACTCGTCGAACATTAGACGGCGCAAGCATTACAAGGCTTCTTCTGAATTCTGAGTCCAACGATTCCGGGCCGTAAGGTGGCTTTAAGGTGTGAGCTCCTGCAGTAACTGTTTGTATCCTCGGTTTCGTGAAAATGGAAACATTTGCAATTTCGCAAGCGCGCTTGTAGACGGAAAAGCCACCGTGCTGCTACCCGAAACGAAACTCAGACGATGACCAGACGCAGAGTGCTAAATCAAATATATTTCCATCGCTCAAGCTAGCACGTTGCCGCTTTATTGACCGAAACCCAACGCAATAAATCCCGTTCCCGGTGTGGCCTGTGTGTGCGGTTACATCTTGCTCCTGCCAAAACAATGGGAAAAACAGAGAACCACGGTTGCAGTGTGTTGGTCCAGCCACTTTACTCTTCAAATTTGGATGAAATGCATGTTCGCACCATTTCAAACCTTACGATTCGCTTTTCGGCTGGCTGTAAAGATGCCAAAAATGGCAAATATTAGTTAATGTCCTTACCGTACCAGAGGGGAAACGCCTCGAGCACACACACACACACACGCACACTCACATGGCACTCAAATGGAAATGTAATGAGCCATCACCGGAATAGTGAAACCGGGTTTCAACCCAATGTCCCCCCCCCCCCCCCCTATCACTTTTCCGGCCACTCTCGCAACCGTTGCTCCCGAAATAAGACGTTTCCGATTAGGCATGGCGTTTGATTGGGCTCATAATGTCACCCGTGCGAGGTTGGTGTGAGGGATGGCCACATTTATTTCCAACGCCCCGCTGCCTGCCAGCCTGCCAGCCTGCGTGTAAGCACGTGCGGCCAGGTTACAGATTGCATGCCTACTCCACAACCCATAAATACCGAGATGGTGTCGAAAGAGGGAGAGAAAGAGAGAAAGGGAACCGGCTGCGGTAGCGGCTCAACAATACCCACAATGCTTGGCCGCATTGCGTCAGTACGGCAGTGGCAGCGGCAGTGGCGATGATGATGATGATTGCGTCAATTTGTCACCGATCCTTGGATAAGTTTCCCTCCGCCCGTCGTTTCTTTTTTTTTTGGTTCTCCGCTCCGCTCGGTAAGTGCTACCGCCTTGATAATGGGATGGCCTGACGTCCTGGCGGGCCATCACCCTCGATACGACGTGGCCCAAACAGCGGCGTTGGTCTATGATGGGTGAGAAACCGAGCTGAAGCACCCGCAAGCGACCACACGCACTCCGGTCGGACAAATAGATTGCTTTTTAATTTACTAGCACTACCGGCGGCCGCTCGTTGGCTCTTGGGAAACACTATTAAATTGTGATTAAGTGATTAAAACACAATAATGCAAATATTTTACTTTTTTGTCCGTACAGTCGACGCCCTGCTGGAGATGGAGAAGAAGAGGTCGCTTAGGGATGACGGATCGTTGCAATGGGCATCGAAGTGCAACGAGGCTAGCTTCCGTATTTAGTTTACCTGGATGAAGTTATCAGACAATCACTATTATTGTTATTATCAATTTTCCGTTTACGCTTGCAGTTTGCGCTCCTCGCTGTTCAAGGTTCCAAATGACCAATCTGGCCATCCCTCACGCTCGTAGTCGTTATGCTCATCTATTCCAACTGGCATTATGAACAATGGCCACACGCATTCCAAGCATCCGCACACCATATGCGTTTGGGAAGTGTTGTTAGTGTTTGGATCATTGCCTACATGACCGTCGCTATGTATCCATTAAAATGAAACAGCAAAGGATGAACGGGGGATTTCCTATTGAAGGTTTTCCAAACCGTAACGAGAAAACACGCCCATAAGCAAGAAACCATTTATAAGTTGAAGTTATCGTGATGTTTTAAAAAAATCTACGACGAGTGATAATGAATTGGCGAACCACACACCTTGATTTTCTAGTTTACGATCGCTGAAGCCGTTCGTTCGAGGTTTCTACCCCCTCCAAGTGACCGATACTGGTACAGTCTGGGCCTTGTGGCCTAACGAATTACTTCGCTGGTTCCTACTACTTCAGCCGTTCCACCATCCACCACTCTTCGGCTCCAGTTTTGTGTCGTTTTATGGAACAACTTTTGCCATCCCATCTCACACAACTGAAGCGCACTGAAGGGGGTGCACAGGGGAACAAGAAAGAGAGCAGTTACGCGCAGCTCCGACAGTACACGATGTTGTGAAGGTGTGAAAACAAAAATACAACCCCAACAGAAGCTCGTAAAAGCGGAAAAGATATTGGCTTATGGTACGAGCGTGAGTACCGAACCGATGGCTGTTGCTTGCCAGCACGATCACCTTTACGATCGTACCAACCGTCTAGCCGCTGCAGAATGGCGCAGACGACTGACTGGTTTGCCAACTCGGGGGCCAAACAGCGATGTGAGCGACGAGGGGCTAATAAAACAAACTGTGGAACTAAGATCCGTACCATCGCTGACTGAACCAACTGGTTTAACCCCCAGGCCCAGGGGCTAGCTCCCCGTTCCTGTGGTCTGTGAGGACGTCTTCGATTAATGAAATGTTATGCCCCGGCTGTATATAACCTGCTGCGTTTGTTCTCGACTCTCGACACTCAAGTGGCACTCTAGAGCTCGCTGGAGGTTCGCTTCGTGGCCAATGTTTACACGTTGACTCATCGCGCCTTCGGTGGTGGTCCGTCCGAATCGCCGTTTGCTGGCCATTCCATGCCAACCTTGCTGCTCGCCGGTTGCGGATTGTTAATCCATCATCCGTCAACCCTTTATTGCCTCCGAACCGGAAGCCTGCGTTCGGATCGTTTGGGCGTAAACGGTCTTACATCGCAACATGATGCTTTGGATTCAGCAGAATAGGACCATTGCTCGGTTACTATCAGCTCGTTGGTGTCAAGTTTAGAGATTAGGGAGTTGCTTCAACATTCACTCGACATGCTCTAAGTTGCATGTTTTCAATTAGAATAGATGCCTGGCATGACAAAACAATACATTCATTAGGTGAGACATTAGGAGTTTCCAAGTAGATACCGAGAAAGCAACTGGATTTGGATCATTTGTTGTCAACTCAAGAGCCAGAGCAAAAGAAGCTACTTACAGAGTACTTAAGCTGTCACCTAACAGCGCATACGAAATGGACAGCAGTCAACATCGTGAGCGACTTGCCGGCTACATGTCGGCGATAAAGACCAAGTACAAGACAATGAATATCTGCAACATTTTATTAGAAAGTGATACTCGCAAAGCTTATCCCATTCGCCCATCAAAACTGACTGCGCATATGTTGGATTCACTCGACATCACGGCGAGAACGTATGACGGGGAAATCAACCGGATCGTCGTCCGAGAACAGCGGAGCTCGAATTGGTCTGTACGCTTGGAAGAGATTCTTCATGAGCGGATAGGCTACTCCACACTTCCCTCTGTAATCGTCCAAGTCCAGCGAAAATGCGTATATTCCGGCCAACCGTTCGGACTGTGCGAACTCGACCTTTTCATCCAACGAGTTGATGTTCTCGTATCCAACCCACTGATTGCCCAGGAATGCGTACGGACACATACCCTGCGCGTCCCACTCGACAGTCCACGTTGATTGTTTCATTTCTTCGCAAATTTCAAAGTAAGCTCTGTATCCGGGGTCACGCGTGTAAGGGCCCGAAGTACCGGGACCGGTAGAACGAGCAGCCAGGCCGTGCGATCCACTGTCCGCCAGTGTGTACGTTCGGCCAAACAGTGGGACACCTAGGACGATCTTATTCGCCGGGCATCCGTTGCTCATCCAATGCCGAACACCTCCTTTCACGGTGTAATCCTTCAAATTGTCCTTATCGTGAGGCCGATTGTCCATAGCGCTGTGCACATCGGTGAAACCATTCCACGATCCACGCAGATCGTATCCGGCAATGTGCACAAAATCAGCAGCCCTGCAAAGTAAAACAGTGTTCCTGTTAATAGCTTCCATCCGCTTAACGACGACGACGACGACGACGATCGATACTTACTCGCACAGGCGACTTTGATGGTAGCCCAGATCGATTCGGTAACGATCCACTGACACCTGTATAGCCACTTCCCACGAACCATGGCCAGCGTTCTGGAATTCACGCTTCATCTGATTGACCAGCAGATAGAAGTTATCCTTATCACTTGCAGTGCCACCGCGCTCCGGGCTTCCAGGCCACACCCAAACGATCTCGATACCATCGAAACTGTGCCGCTCCATGAACCGTATCGCGCTGGAGATGAACGTTTGCCGCGCATCCAACGATGAGGCCATCTTATGGAACGCATCACCACCGTGCGCCCAACCACCAACCGCCACTGATAGCTTCAGGTCCGGGTTCGACTCCTTCAGTTCGGCAAACTTCTTAAATCCTTCCTGTGCAATGTCGAAGTTCGGGTTCGAAGACTTGATCTCGAAGCTCTCCGAATCGACGGCAGCGAAATTGTACGTCACATGGGTACACAAATCGACCGGTATGTCGCTGACTTGGAACGAGTACTCTCCTGCCCGATCCGGTGACCAGTTGGTAAAGTAACAAACCAAACGCGTTTCCTGCGCGAAACAGAGGCTTATCGGTGCCAACAGGAACACCACCAGGTAGAGACGCCCTAGGTTTTGGGACAAGAAACAAGAGATCGTAATTGAACCACATTAAACTCACAGCTTTCTCCATTTTCCTATTATTTACCGGCACTAAACATCTTGGAAATGCTCCTTCTACTCCTGTAACACCACTGATCTGGCAGCTGTCTGGTGCGAGACTAAACAAACTTGTTTTTGAACTTCTGGCAGCAGGTTCAGCTGATGCCATTGCCAAGAACATTCTGGCACACAAAGAAGGAGAGAGATGAACCACCGAACTCGTGTATGCTATCAGCATTCAAAACTGGTACGAGTTTTGTTGTTTAAAGGAACCGAGATAGAGGTTATCAATTTGACTCTCGTTCGATTCTAGTTACATAACAAATCCGGCACGAGCGTGTCGGTTTGAGTTTAGCATTTCTATTCGTCTGCATCGGTGTTCAATTCCAGCTTGACCCAGTTAACATGCACCGGTTATAACCGGAAACTAAATCGAGGAAAGGAAGAAGTAACTGAGGCGAACAACATTCAATGTGTACAACGTGTCTCCCTAATCAGATTTGTAATCATTTGTTATTAAAAATATAATTCGACTTTATGCTTGTGAAAACAAATATCTGACACATCGTTATACTATCGCAAGAAAACTTCCGTATCGTGCTGATGCTGATAACTGATACTAAGGCCCGCGATAAAAACAAGGTGTTAACAAGCTGTGTAAGGAATGTTATCTTTTCAAATCAAACTCTGTTTTATTTATCATATACATTTTCTTCACTTTCACTAACATGCAGATCCCGAATAAGTAAGACCACATTTACGAAACACTTCATTTGACACCTTGTTGACGGGAAAGCCGGCAGAGAATGAGGGAACGGTTAAAAACCATGGCAATCGACCATAATTTTCTCGTTTGTCACTGTTATAACCACGAACCAAAAGCGACTCGGTGGCAGGCCTTCTCCCGTAGCGTCTTTGCAATCGTAGCCACTTCCACATGCCACTTCGGTTGAGCTGCATCTGCTCCTTCAACATCGTCGGCGATCGTATAAGCACGGAGCGGAGCGAATCGGGAGAAAAGGTAAACGTACCAGCGCCATCGTTCTGGCCGCCTGCCGACGGCCCAAATTAAATTATTATATTTAAATGCGTTTATAAATAAATTTTACACATCAGCTATCCATTGGATTCGGTAACGGGTGAGTAACGACGGACGGACGGACGGAGTTCCATGAGCGGCTGCCAGGGTGCAGCATCAGCTCGGTGTGGACGGCGGCCGCTTGTGTGCTCTTTGTACGTGTAAAAATGAAATAAATATTTATCGTTATTATTAGCTGGCTTTTAAAGCGTTCGTGTGGCGACTATTTAAGTCCGCACGGCCTACTTGGCGCTGTGGTTTTGTCCAGGGCCCGCTCCCTTAAGTGCTCCTTCCTCGTGCGCACTTGCACTCCCTTTGTGGACTAACCGGCGTGCCGCTACTCGGCTTGGCGTTCGCTTCACATCAGCACTTCCTTCCGTGCACCAACGGCGGCAGACAGGATCGTCGTTGATTGTTTCGACAAATGGGACCGCATACCGCCTTATGCTTCATGCATGCAAACGAAACCGCAGCCTCCGCGACCCCATCGCAACCTCGTTCTCTCTCTCTCTCTCTGAAGGCCACCTCGGCACTCCTCCTCGATCCTCCGACGGCAATTACTTTCGGTCAACAGTAATTGGCATATCGTTTCTGGAAGCGGTCTCCGCTTCGGCTCGTTCCATTGCACACTGCTCGTAACGATCTCTTTGACACCTCGGGGTTTAATTTTGGGCAAGGTCCTGATCCAAGACGTCAGCGAGCCACCGCAAATTAATAATGCCACGGCAGTGTCGAGTGAGGCCAGCACCGGCGAACGACCCGGGCTGGACGTCGATGGGCTTCCAGTTTTCTTGCCTACGGCGGCTTACTTTCATGCTGCTGTTGCTGCTGCTGCTGCGGCGGCCGCAAAGTAGCCGACACCATGTTCCCTGCTCCTGATCAGATGTCCGGTGACAGATGCTAATGTTACGGCACGGATCCACAAGGGATCCTCCCTCCACTCCCTGCCCTGATGGAGCGAGCTCAGCAAATACTTACGAAAGGGTTTATTGAAAACCCCTTTAATCGATGCACAATGTGCGGTTTCATGGCTCATACATTCGTGTCGTAGTAAATTAGCAAAGGTTAGACATCATAATACATAGACAGGTAGACAGACAGTCAACCGGTGCAACGTCATTGTAGTGGCTGAATCAATACCAAAACATGTCAGACAGTGGCGTTACATACATTGAATTCACGCATGTTAATAATATATGATTCATGCAGCTCATAATGGGATAGTTAGTTTAGATCTGATACAACAAAAGTATAGCTAACGTAAATACATATAAAGTGCCTCTCATAGAAAGGGTTTTAATCAAGTTTGTTCGCTTGCAACGCTTTCATCGTAATTTAATAATATAATATAGCAACACTGTTCATATGTTGCCGACTTTTCGAAAGTCTATGAATAGAATGAGGATGGCAATTGAATGTTCACATGCAAAGTTCTACGACAAAAAAATCAATCCTTCTCATACATGTATCACAAGTCCTCCGCAGTTTCAAATAAGTGCGCACCATTCCAAACAGAAGTTCCATTGCTATGATATCCCTTCAAGCAAACTTGTACCACATGGGGCACCAGGAACAGTGTAGTATATAGCATAAAGTAAATACACCTTTGGGCACAACGGTGCCCGCTAGAAATTGATTCTAAAACAAAGGAAACATGTTTGCAGTGGCGCACTCCAACCGCAACGCAAATAAGCGTAAACAGCGCGACCGAGGCTCCACCTTCATTTGGGACATGCGTGCTACGAACCATGTCTGCGGCTGTGTGCGTAGGAATCGATCCACTAACCGGTTAGTCCTGCCGTGGTGGAAAGCGCGCCGTCGTCAGGTGAAAACAGCTGCCCACCAGCACCACCCTCCAGTCTGGTGTCGGTGTGTTGGTGCCTTGAGCAATCTGAGCTACAATTGAGCCACAACATAGCCCCCCGCCTCATCCTACTCCCTCCTCTGGTGTCCTTTGCAAACGCAATTCTTTTGCCGATACTCAAAGCGTTTTGTTACCTGTAAGTGCCTCTTCAAGTGAAGGCATTTCAAAAGGCTCAGCCCGTGCAGAAAGGGAAGGAGTCGAGTTTATGGTTGGAATAATTTAAAAAGAACAGATAATTGACTTCTGTTTTCAGTTCAATAACTGTTCAAAGACTTCTCTGACTGGTTCACCTTTTAATGTAGATAATTGAATTAATAATCGTTTTGTCGCTTCAGTGGTATTTAATAGCTTTGCTTTGATTGCAGATGTCGTCACAAATCAATAATAGCGATTTCATTTCTTCTATTTAAATTGCCGTTTCATAATTTACCGATAGTAAAGCAATCTATTACACATGAATATATGAGCCATTTAATGCTTCAGGAAATTTTTAGTTTGACGCTTTAAAATTAAGCTTTGAAGACATGTTTGAATACAGTAAAATATCAGGGTCAGTTATATTAGCTTACATAGTAATCAACCTTACTCAACAGTTTTGGCAGCTAGCAAAAACTGAACAAAAGCTAGGCCGCTTAGGAGCCGAATGGAAACGAACAAACCGTTCGCCGTGATGTGGTTTGGTAACCGGTCAGCGGAACTTTCAGCACGGATTATGGTCGTAAATCAACCCAAAATTATACTCTGTAATT